>NW_008794665.1:5312866-5342464 GCF_000699145.1 Aptenodytes forsteri
TTGGAACAGGCTGCCCAGGGAAGTGGTTGAGTCCCCATCCCTGGAGGTATTTAAAAGACGAGTAGATGAGGCACTTAGGGACATGGTTTAGTGGACATGGTGGTGTTGGGTTGATGGTTGGACTCGATGATCTTAGAGGTCTTTTCCAACCTCAATGATTCTATGATTCTATGATTATACAAAAATCCTCGGTGTGGGGGGTGAGAGGTACAAGGAAGTTAACTCAGTCTTCAAATCCTACCATTTGCTTGGGTGTTGTTTCCTGGGAGTTCATAATCCATTCCAATTTACCTTTTTAACCCCGGAAATCTTCTGCTTTCTGGAACGCTACCATTATTATTTGTATCACTTGTTTGACACTGTGCTCCTCTGAATAGTAAATAAGCAAACTACACGTTTCATCCATGTCCTGTTCCCGTTACACCCTTACCCTCCATGTGAGCCAGCTATTGCCAAAACCTTGCTGACAAATCAAATTAATATACCTTTCCAAAGAATAAAGCATCAAACCTCCACATGCTCCAAGAAAATATAAAAGGCCATACCACACAATTTTCAAGGTTTTTTAAAATATGGGTTAAGACTTGGGCACAAAGATTAGAGCAACGTATCTAGCCACTCTATAGAGCAAACTTGTCCTGCTGTTCCCAGAAGTGTGCGTTTCTTTCGAATGCGTTTCCATCGCAGCATCTGAATCAGGTCATTCTTTAGCTCTTCCTCATCTCTGCTGGTAAGAAACAGCAGCCCAAATGAACAGAACTAATAAAATCTATATATTTAGAGAGATGCATACACACTATAACAAACATAATCAAAAATAGTGGTTAAATACCACTGAGGGTTCATCTGTTCTGAAGTGACTATACCGAACATTGTGAAATACCATTTGCAATCTCTGACTGCGCTTGACACCAGTGTTAAGGAAGGGTTATAGCAACACGCCAAAGAGCAATACCACTAGGCATGTTTAGACTAAGGAATAAACACATTGACCCATGTTCTTCCCAGGTCAACTGCACAAATAATGTTTTGCTCTTTAGAAGTAGCTTTCCTTAGAGAACTTCCAATTAGTTTATTAACCAATAAAGTTTCCCAGCAATTACTACGTACCCGTCCTTTTGCCCTTCCCCAGAAACTGTAGTGTGAAGATGCAGCGTAACTGGCACAATCACAACAGCGATCAGCCATCGTACCCTCTACAACCTCTGGAGCTTACAGCTCAATCCAGCTACCACAGGCTTAACTCAGCCTAGCAGAAATAACTGTTTTCTTCTCCTTCTGGAGACAATCCAGTGACAAAAATATCATTACAAGCAAGATGTTCAGTAGTACAGAAGTACAGCCACCCCAAACTGTGTTAGGGACCTACAAGTTGTCACTTCCACAGTCGATATTGTTGCGAAGCAAAAACCAGCGGCTGCCTATGAGCTGCTTATGCTAAGAACAGCAAACAGCTGCCAAGGGTAATGGGTCTGCCCAAGCAATATATAATGAGCTAACAAATAAAATAAGGAATGGAAAAGGCACATTAGATTCCAGAAAAAGTTGCTACTAATGTAGGAACCGGAACAGTGTTAACGCCTAGTTCTCTGTGATATTTATTGCTACATACTGTAGCTACCTCACCGAATAAAAGATTAAACAGAACTCAGTATAGCTTTCTCTGACTTCTAGAAACACCTAAGCAGGAAGGCTGTACCGTACCTTAGGACAACAAGTAATCTAAAGGATACCTACTTCAACCTTACTTGCACGTACGCTATTACAAAATTAGGAGACACCTAAAAGGTGCTTGCTGGACAAAATATTTGGAACAAAATGTTAATAAGCAAATAAAAGCACAGCTGAAAGCTCTGCAAACGTGAGCAGTGACACAGAGGAGAGAAGATTTGTGCTCCGCTCTGTCAGAGCGCACGTGGGTACAGAGCCTTTAAGGTGTTCCCGAGACCAGAGCCACTATATTAAAACTCCCTTCAGCAAATACTCTGCCTAGTTATGAAATATTAACTACAGCAAGAATCATCACTCAGGATTAACAGCAGTCATCCGTTAAGCAGAGGGCCAAGCTTTATGTCTCCTTTGAGAACCGCTCGCTGCCATTCTTATTTCAAAAGCCATCCTCAGTAAATGAATTAGAAGTTGATTCTTCCTAAGTTGGGAGCAGAGAACACACATGCCTGATTCCAGAGCAAAAGGAGGTCTTTTAATATCCAATTCCAGAGGAAAAAAGGCCACTTAATATCCCTTTAAATGAGATATTATATTAGGTACTTCAGTAATGTCACATCTGTTACGGCAGTCTACCCCGGATGTAGTGTCTAAAATCACTACATAGCAGTATTCCAGCACTCACTGTAGTATTACTACTAGCGTTACCAAATGCAGACAAACTGTATTTCATGCTATGGGATACGAGACACAAAAAAAGAGCTAAAAGCTTCAAATCCAACCAGGGGCTAATGTCGTTTATCTGTTTAAATTCCAAAGCTGCACAACTCATAAGAAAAGTCCAAGATGAGAACTGTAATAAATTTAATCTCCTTTGCAAACAGAAGTACTTCTAATGAACTTTTTAAAAAAAAAAAAAAAAAAACAAACCAAACCAAACCACAATCACCCCCAACTCAGAGACATCTAAAGCAGACCCCATTTTCCTTGAGGGAAGAGACAGACATTCTTCCTTACATTAAGATTTTGCCTTTTTTTTTTTTAAAGCAATGCTGCATCTTTTTCCATAATTTATTAAAATCTTTTAACAAACATACTTGAGATTAACTAATGCATCTCGACATTTCCTCACACCCCAGGAGTCAATTCAAACAGCTTGTTTTCAAACAAACTTTGTTTCCTTCCTGCAGATGGATATTCAACAGGTGGTAAGGCAACTCTGAGATTCACTGTAAATGAGTCTATTGAAGTGATCTGGATTAAAGACAGAACTAAAATGGGTTTTCTTCTTTCTTTTTAAAATGCAAGTCCTTTCAACTCTGTTTGTAATGGACCTTTGCAAAAAATAAAAAAAAATAAAAATTGAATTTGCTTTGCTGCAGATATGACTAGCTGCCTTGCAAGAGAAGGGACAAGCCATAGATGGTGGCAGGAACTTTTCTCCAGCAGTTGGAGGGGTGTCATATGCCTTGCGGCTTCACAAGGCGCCTGCCTGCATCCAGAGAAAGGGTGTCTCGGCCATCTGGCCTCCATTCTGACTCCAAGACATTCCCCAGACTTCAAAGGGAAACTAAAGGGCAAATCTGACTTTCCGGGGCTGGGCAGGGGTTACTGCCTTGCTCCTGACTTCAGACTTTTGAGCTTACTTTGTAGGTGAAAGATCTCACCCTTCTGCACGGTGACCCTGGTGTTTTGAATCTCACATATGAACCACGACAGCTGATAAAGAACAGGCACGCTGGTATTAAAAATCTGCAGCTCAGTTTCACCAATCTAAAAAATTTTCAGAGGAAGTTCTGCATTAACTATATATCAGCCCTTAGACACAGCATTTAAAGAACAGCCAAGATAAAACAAAAACTCGCACTGATTCCATGTATTTCTGAGGAAAGGAAGGGACCGACAGAGGACGGGAGCTCCAGAAAGAGCAAAGAGAAACAATGGGAACAGCCAAGGCCAGATGTGTTGAGAAAGCAGAGAGAGGAGTGAACAGGTGGTCACGGATGGCTTTGAAAGCTGATGCGGGAAAGAGATGCGGAGGAAGATGACTGGACAAGAACTTGCACCGGGCTTTTGACAAAGCAAAGGTGCTGCTGTGCTTTCAATATGAGACAGCTTAGCACAACGCAAATTGCTCCAAAAACATATTGCATGATGCTTTAAGAAACAGAAATTTCTGAGTGATTTAGATTTTCTTGTTTGAGAGTGACTGTTTTCTAATCTAAGAAGAGAACACCTGAGAGAGTGTGGTAAGTTCTCCCCAGAACAAGAAGTTTAGCTTCCCTCCCCCCACCATACTTTCAGCAAGAGGTTCTGGTGAAACAAAATGGGAGTTAAAAAAAAAAAATTAAGCAGACTTAAGTAGCTCTCAGCCCCAGTGTTCAAGCAGTCTTCACCCAAACATGAAACAGAAACAGATGTAACGTTGGGTGCCTGTCCCAGGAAGACTGGGAACACCACATCAACCACTTAAGATTCTGCAAAAGGAAAATACAGAGGGAGGAGGAGACAACATCAAAAAATCACCACTTCAGGTCTCCATAGCCTGGATGAGGAATACAGCTAAAAGCTTCCCAGCAGAACTAAATACAAAGTTAAATACACATTGGCTTTCCTTATATGAGGTTAGCTGGCTTCTTTAAGGATGGCATAAAGAGGATACAACCAAGAGCAAGCAGAAGATCATTTATCACCAGAGACAAAAAAATCTTTATAAACAGACTTTATGATTGAAAAGGAGAAATAGTAGCAAATGGATGCTAAGGCATCAGAAATTACTTTTCAACTGATATTCTCTGGAGTAGAACAAAATGAAACTGGCAAGGATAGAATTCAAAACCCTAGGAAGGCTGCAGCAAAACAGGGTACGGGCATCCCTCACCAAGAGATACATCTAGTATATAATCAGCTAGTATTTAGTATATAAGTAACAAACACAATTGCAAACCAAGCCATAATTTTGAGCACTGGCACAAGCAATATTGCTACTTTTGAAGAAGAATGTTAGCTTATTTACTGTAAACACCTCAAATATCTTTAAAATCTATGTTAAATGTATACACTGATGCTTCACCAGGATAGAGTGCAGTATGTGTGCACATATACACAAAAGTTCATGAAACCCAGCTCAAAATAACTGTAAGCTTTGTATCTTGTGTGTTCATACACATATACCAATTTCAGATTCTCTTTAAGCCTAGGAGTGAACAGGTGACCCCCCTTACACTGGTTCCACAGAGAATTATTTCAATGAAAACAAATACAACCTTTTCATCTTTTGAGCAAATTTCACAAGTATAATTTAGGCATATTTACCAGATAGAAGTCATAGCGATGAAGCGTCATGCTGTACTGATGACAAAAGCATCATAGCTCATTTGACACAGGATGACTCAAATATTGAGTCTAGGATTATCCTGCAGTAGTCATATCAGATTTCCCATATAGTAGCAATATAAGAACTACAGCAAATTACTTTTCAAGAAATGTTGCATTTCTCCTATAATTTAAATATCATACCATAAGAAAATGAAAAAAGCATTACATGCTTTGGCTGTGCATATTAAACATGCCCAGATTATACATTTGACTTGACTTTACCATGTACTGGTATTTATTCTTTCCTGAGCATTCATGAAAATACTTTATTTCAAAGAAATGACAGAGTACCTTCAGCTTCCCTAACAAGCAAATGTAATTTCAGCCTGAGGGTTCATGGCAGTCTCAGCTAATCATGCTCCTGGCCATTGCAGTCCCCCCCTTGCTCCGGCTCCTGGTCTCGGACATCCTCGAGCAAAATGAACTGCTTCAGCATACTAAGCCAGCAAAAAACCAAGCACTATATTTAATTACATAATTTTTGCCAGGTTAGATTTCAGTGGGCTTGGCATGCTGGAACAGCTGAACATGGGTCCAGGGGAGCTCCCGAGCCCAGGGGGGCAGGACAGCCAGCTGCCACAGAACAGCCCCCAGCCAGCCAAACGCCGCTCGAAAGGTCAACAGCCACGCTGGAGGAAAGGGTCACTTACACTGGCTCCGCATTTCAGGAGGTGAAAGGAAGATGGAGGATCTAGATGCCCAACTCTGCTCACCTGAGGAAACATCTTCTGCAGGACTTCTTTCGCTCTCTTCAACCAACAATACGTATAATGGTATTATTATAATAATTCAGTGGTTGGGTCAGGCCAAAAAGGATATTTGCAGTTATGTGGCTGGAAAACCAACAGCAGTGACAGTACAAGAACATGCTCTAAATTCCTTATGTAATGAGCCGAATTTACTATTACAGCCAATTTTACAAAACTGTCTCAGCATTTTAACTTTAAACCCAAAAAAGCAACAGCACATACTAAAAAAAATAATATGAAGAGCAATCTCTTCACATATCTGAAAAAAGGAAGCAATTAAGACTTGTACTTTTTCCAATATCATCAAGGACACTGGAAAATTGCAGAGAAAAGAAGAAGATTGCCAGGAATTACACTATTTTTGTAGATGAAAGGATGGGGAAGAAGTGGGAGGAGAATGAGCTATCTTCCATATTGTGTAGTTAATTTTCCAATTGAATTGTCAGCGCAATGCTTTTACTTCAAAGTTTACCACACAATTGCAGAGACATGAACCACTATCAAATCTTCCAAATGCAGCTCAGATTTTCAGTCCAGAACTACATTATCATCTTTATACTAAACTTCACAAAATAAGCCGTTCTAAAAACTCACAGAAAGGTGAGGTTGCTCCAAACCCCAAAGTAACAAGCACGGGTCAAACAGTTCGTTTCTCCAACTCCCTGCTTTTTCTATCCAAAAATAGGGTTGCATTAAAATTTCTTGCTTTTCTGTATCTTAAATCAACATACTCGGTATATCAGCCATAACCTTTGAAATACTGTACTTGTGAGGCTGCAGATTACATGTTATTTTTTGGAGGATAGAGTTCTCTCTCCTGCAAGAAGTATCAAACACTACTGAATTTGGACTCAAAGATGCATTGCACAAATGGCTTCAAAAGCGTATTTATGCAATGGAGAAGAAAGCAAGGAGGGATAACCATGAAAGACCATCAGGCACTGGCATTGTCAAAAGCCTCCTCCACTAGACATGCTCACACAGCTTGACTGCATCTGCAGAATAAGAAACTACTGAAAAATATACACCTGTGCAATATTTTAAAAATATACCTGCTCCCTTGTGTTTGATCCAAGAATCTTCCCCAGACCACATCCCCCTCATGATTTAATTATGTATTAAAGTAATGCACATAGCAGGTACCATGGAGACCCAGATTAAGGAGCCACTGAAATGAAGACTTTCCACACATGGAAAGCAGTGATATTAATATACTAATTATATGTTTCTTCACAACTATGTTCAAACCATCTTAAACAGCCACAATACTTAAGGAAAGGACAGGAGAAAGCATTTTTCCTGCAATGTAGAATAAGTTTTTCTGCATGATTAAGCTAAAAGGACAGCCATCGTTTGTCATAATGTCTATCAAAAGATTTAAGTCACTGGAAGTGTATGATGATAATAGAGAATTAGGAATTTCTCATCTCTCAAATAATCTTTCTCGCACCACCTTATCTTCTTCCTGAGGATAAAAGGCTCCTATCCTGGACAACATTTACTAAGTAGATCGCTGGTTTCCCTTACATAGTTTATTAATCAAGAATGCAAATATAATCTTAGTTTTAAACTTCATCATAGGCCAAAAGACTAGGCTTTTCCTTTTTCATGTGATTTTCACTATGTGGTATTTCTTCTCATTTCTTATTGATACTTTCAAAACCAAACAACTGTTTTATTTGGGACATGAAACACACGGTGTTTCAGGAAAAAAAAAAATCCTATCTTTCCACCTAACTGCATCGTGATGAAGGGTTTTCTTCTCTTCTGTTTGTTTTACAAGTCCTATTGACACAGAAGTGCAGGAAAGGATGCACTCTTGGAACATCTGATGGATCAAATTTGAAGGTGCTGGGCAGAAAGTGTCATATATTACTTCTTCCTTAAGTAGTCTCACAAGATAAAGGTGGTTTTTTTAATATATAAAACTATAAAACTTTACTCTTCAGTCAAAGTACATCATATAGTTTAACTAAAGAAATCTCTAGTATCCAAAGTCTTATGAGGAGGCTTCCCCCCCCGTTACTCAACCTCTAGTAGAAATTTCTCATTGGAGCATAACTGAGCAATTCAAACAATCAGCTTTGGAATTCCTACTGGTTAGGATTTCTAAATTATTCTCTTCCGCTTTCTCCTTTCTAGTATTTACCTTTACACCAGGCTTTCCGTGCCTGTTTCTAAATGACATAGATATCATGTGAGTAATCTCTTCTGGTTGAAAATGTAATTTATTTTAATTGGAACTGAAAACTTGTTTGAGGGGTGGCAGGAGGAAACTGTTCCTATTTCCTGCTATAGTACTCTCAGCATCTAATTACACCCATAAAGAGGAACAATGGGGAGGCTGTGTGTTATTCTGTTTAATGTGGTTAATTACACGATTCCCTGTATGCATGCAAATACACCAGGGCCTCACAACTGATACAGCACCCACACAGCACGTTTATCAGCTGTAACAATTGTGCTTTGAGATCACATACGGTATACTCTCTAGAACAAATACTTATTTGCTGGAAAAGGTTTCTAGTTCACAAGAAAAAATGGAAAATGCAGCAGAACAGACACCGAATCAGAAATTCTAACCATTAGCATCTGTATTTTCCACAAAATTCTTGTCAATATGAATTAATTTTTTGCAACTAGAAACATACCCTTCTTACTGAAATACCTTTCCCCATGCTTTTCCTGTAGATAGATACTTTGGAGAGGTCATTTTTTTATACCACCATAACCCAAAATACTAACAGGAGTTGAACCAAACACTTCACTTCCAAAAGTTTGAAGAGATTTGGGTCACCTCAGAATGCAATAAAGGTACCAGTCAGATTTTTTTGCCAGTCAGATTCTGTGCCCAGGTACTCCTGAGGACACAAAAATCATATTTTAAATATTATCTATCACTGAGGCCAAGGTTTCAGTTGGGACAATGACACATCAGGTGGATGGATCCTCTTCATTATTACTCTCTCTTCAGAGTCTTGCATAAGCAATGCTTTGTGAGTCCAAAGGCAGACAGAGGGTAGGTGGTCAAGGAGGGTACAGATGAGACAGCTGCAGGCACTCATAACGGCCTCTGTGAACACCATGCTGTCCTCCATACACTTCCGTAAGCTTCATGGGGAATAATCATCAGTCAGGCACTGCAGAGTAATAGCTATTAATGATAGCTCAAATGTCAACACTGCCTGTCCCAGGAAGCACATGAGAAAGGATTTGGTCTTGAGAAAAGACAGACAACTCAGTGCTCAGAGAACAACTCTTCCAAGGTCAGATTTTTCAAGAATAAAGTCACCAAGGGGGGGGGGGGAGAAAGGAACTGCATATGGTCCTCCTTCTATGAAGAGTCAAAGAAATGTTTCAGAGGCCTAGCATGAAACGGTCTGAGCTCAGATGAGTCACTGGAGTTCTTGGAGCAAAACAAACAATGTGGATAATTGATAAAATAGGGGCAGACATTAGGAGGGATAGTCTTGATGCTTGCAGAATATGATGACTTTTGTGAGGAGTTAACCTCCCTCCCTCACTACACAGTTGGAACAGTAGGAGGTCCGTTCAGAAACATGGTGTTAAGAGGGAAGGAGTAATATGTGCAAGTTGGAAGGAACATGGATTAGTTGAGAAAAGAAGCGGCAGAATTTAGTCCTGATCCATCTTTGAAGCTGGCCCTGCTTTGAACAGGACCGTGCAACTTCCCAAGATACTGGCCAACCTAAATTACTCTGTGATTTTTAGGAAAGGGCTTAATGTAGGAAGAACATAAAAATAAAGTTATCTTCATTACTGAATGGAACCCTATGCTGAAAAAAAAGCTTTAGTTTGGAGAATAAGTCACTGATGCCTAGGGAAAGTGTGTGATGAAATAAGAGCAAAAGAACCTGCAAATGTAAGAGAAGATAAATGTCTTTTGGCAGACTAATGCTTTGATTTTGTTTAAACTAGCTTAAGCGAGTAATTTAGCTTCAATAACACACTGAATAACTGCTACTGCTACAAAGTTTTAACCTTTACCCATTCAATTAATGTTAGACCTTAAAAGCTCTTCTCAAAGCAAAAGGCTTTACATAAAAACTAGGAAAGATGATATTCATATTCGTGATATTCTTACAGATGAAAAAAAAATGCAGCCCTCGAGGTTTTAGAACCACAGCACAAGGTTTGATCAACTAATGTAAAAACTTAGAATTTTTGCTTATGCAATTGAAATGCATTTCCTTCTGCCATAAAATCTGCACCAAGCAAAGGTGGCAGATCATCATTTCATTGCCACCTCAATTCAACACAAATCCAGTTTATTTTTCACTGCCTCCCCAAGTAAGATAACCTGAAATTTTTCCCAAATGCTTATTTAGAAAAAGAAAATCAGACTTCAAAATAAAAGGCTGACTTGCATTAATTGCTTATGCTTATCTTCTCTCCCACACTTGTGGTAGTACTACTTCTGGCCTGTGCCTATAGCAACAACTGGAGACCTTTGCGTCCTGGCCTTACCATAATGGTTATTCTTTCTCTCTTGCACATTGAAGAATATATGGCTTTGATGGCAGGTACATCAGGAAGCAGCCGGACATACCAAACGCATACCACCAGATGGCATCTTCAACCAGTTACATTTTAAACAGCTCATGCCTTCAGGAGGAGATCGTGCATTTGATGTAGTCTTCATATTCTGAAGCCTCAAGCCTCTATACTACAAAAAGCAGAAGCACTTTTGAACACCTAGACTGGTGCCAACGATCTGAAAGTCATTTTGCATTGCTAAAATCATCAGTTTACTGAGGATACATTTGTTCCCTCAACCAGGATTCAGGGAGCCACAGAAGTATTCTGCACCATGCTTGGTGTCCTCTCCCCACACATCTCCTTAATGCTTCTTCACTAATTTTACAATAAAGTCTAGGTGCAATGCCATTGGATTTCCAAAGAGGGACTACTGATTTACACAGGATTTAATTACATTCGATGCTGGCCTTCTATATTAAGAGGTGGTTTTGGCCATAAATAATTTCCAAACAAACACAGAGGTTAAGTTTTTCCACTATAATGAGCAAGTTATCTCTGGTAGCAGATGCCTTAATAAAAACAAAACAAAAAAAACCCAAACCAACCCCCCCCCAAACCCAAGTAATTCTAAGAGAATCAGTAGACTACAAACCTATTTTTAATCTGCTGCAATCAATCATTAAAATAACAAGTAAAACATACAAACCACCCTCAAATCCTTAACAATGACTGCTTTATTGTACTTAGAGAGCAATCTAGTCTCACCTCAACACTGGCTTACCATGCTAATCTCATTTCAAGTAAAATTTTGGTGAAATGGCTATCACCTGTCATATGCTCCAATAATTAACTGCAGTTTAGAGTCACATATTTTCTTACTTGTTCAGAATCTAAAGATGTGTTTCTCCTCAAAGGAGTTTTACCCTTTCAACTGGAGTTTTTGACATTATTTGGAGAAAAAACTCCTAGTTTTAAGTATGTAGGCTGATCTCACAAACAGCTCTTAGGTCTACTTCTCTTTACTTTTAATTGTGTATCTGCGCTGAGGCTAGCTTTTTCCCTCTTAAGTCTGATAAGAGCCAAAGGAAATGAAGTGGAACAAAGAAGCAACATTAGCTTTCATAATTTATTGTTCTAGACAGCTCCAACTATTGCCCATGACAGAAAGCAAGCCAAAGGGAAAGAAAATGGAAGTGTTCTTGCACTGCCACTTCATCAAAAGGCTGAAGTCACAGGATTGATTTCTGTGGCCACCAGCAATGCCCCCAACCCACGTTGCCACCCTGTAGCTCCTGGGCTGTATGTACAGAGGGCACCAAACACAGAAGAGAACACGCATGAAAGATGAGCTGAAATGTGTTGTGGGTTGTTTTCTTTGTTTAAGGTTATAGATTAAAAATGATAGTTAAAAGTGTTAATACAGGTTAATAAAGAATAAATCTGACACAGTTCACTCTATTTTGTCTCCTTGATTATTCAGAAAAAAAATCTTTTTGGTCTGGCTGGTTAAACTCCAGCAGTGAACTCTCACAAGCAGTTCATTTTGATTTCTGAATTCAACCTATTTTGACTGAAGCAATCCTTTTGTGGTGTTTTCCACTTGTAAAGGTAGAATTTCTAGCAGAGGTAGATTTGGAAGAAGAAGGGGGAGTAAGAGTGACTGTCAAATATTCAACATGGCAACTTTCAGAAGTAACATCTGAAAGCAATGATGCTGATACACCTAATGAGCCAGAAGTATTCTCTGCAGCGCCTTCCCTTGTGCTGAGCACCAAAAGACTGGTTTTGATTCTTAGCTACAGGCTCTTAAATTGGAGCTTAATCCACTGCCATTGTGTCCTTGGGTTGCCTGCTTTAAAGATGATGACATAGCTGGATCCAAAAATCTCACAAAAAGGAACAATGCTGACTTAAACCAAGCAATCCACAAGGTTCAACACAACTGCTGAGCTCAAGGGATTATTTACGCAATAAAGAAAGGGAATGACAAAACAGCATAGAACTTAGCTTCCTCTTGAAAATTTAATTCTTGCTGAATCTTTGTCAGAGGATGAGAAGCAAGATCCTCCTCATTTCTCAAGAATATATTCTCAGGAAGTAATTAGCATCCCGAGTGGTATCAATACATGAATTTCAACTCAATTTAGATGCCCAAACCTAAGAGAAGAGAGAAGCAGAAGCCAACACAGTCGCTCTGGAGACAGCACCAAGGAAAAATTTGAAACTCACCATTTAATGATTTGATGCCCTAAAAAAGGCACATAATGACATAATGAAGATGATGTTATGTCTTGACACACTACCAGTACAAGTCACATACACTATTGCCACAATCCCCTGTGACACCTACCAAGACTTTCCAAAATCAACTGCAGATTGAAAACATGCTCTTGTTCAGCACAATTAATCTTCACAATTGGTGCATTTATTTAGAGAGCATAGATTTTATAGAGTTTAAAGACAATTTTAAAATAGGAGATTTTTTTAAACTAATTAAAATGTTTTGAACTATAGCAGATTTTTTTTTTATTTAAAAAGGCAAAATCTTCACAGAGGATATTCACTTGGAAATTATTCTATAAATGTTTTATCTAAATAAACTGCAGAAAACCAAATAGATGAAGTATCTGTCTCAGCTCCAGTAGTATTTTTTAGAATAATTAAAATGCTAATGAAAAATTATATAAAGGCAGGAAGAAGTAGAAAAACCCATCCCAGAATAACATCCCTCTATAAGCATGATTTCCAACTTCTAACGCTCTCCGAGTTATGCTCTTCCTAAGTGATGACAGGTAATGTTTACAATATCTCTTAAGAACGAACCTGCTAGTTATCTCCTTTGCACTTGCCAGTGCTTCACAGTCAGGTTTTGGTGAAAGGTTAGACACGCAAACGTAAAGCACAGATGAAGGCAAGAGATGGCTAGCGTTAGCTCCAAAAAGCACAACCGGACTCTAAACAACAGGGACACACATCTGTACAGTGATTCCCAAATCAGATAAACACAGTGGTACCTCCAGGTGGCAATGATCAGCTGACACAAAATGCTGTTTGTCTCTGTCTTGCTATTAGTCCACCCCCTCGCACTCCTCCAGTTCCTTTTCTTCTCTCCCATAGCTGTTCCCGGCTTGATTTCTACACTATGGCTGTTCTACAGCTGTTGCAGGTACAGTGTGACTAAGACAGAAACAATCCCCCTTCCAGCCTCATGCACATATAAATCATGATCCTCTATTATTTCACACACACACACACAAAGTGGGGAACGCCAATTCGTGCGTGACTGGTAGATTTTTGTTTTGCTGGGGGGGAATTCCATATACTGGAATTTCCCTCTGCCCCCCTTCTAGGTCTTACTCATTTCAGAAGCTCCTCCATCCAAAACGGGGGAGGAAGGAACGTGGGTGGCTGCGATTTCAGCAGTGATCCCACTGCATTCCCACACCCCTTGCCAATATAAACTATGACCTAAGATTGAGTTAAATTAACCTGAGGCCAGAATCAAAAGAAGGAATAACTAGGCAAGGCTAAGAGAACACAAAAGGCAAGAACAAAGGATCTCTTTCTTTCTAATGAGGATTACACAGTGCAAACATCACGGTTATTTTCAAGAAAGAATCCAAGTGTCAAAGACCGAGAACTACCCAGTTCTAACTCAAGTTGTGCCACTGACTACATAATTGCAAAGCAAATAGAAAACCTGATTTACAAGTTTCAGAATCTTTGAGAAGCTACAATAAACACCACTGCTGTGAGGTACTATGTCTTCTTGGAATAGCCCTAGAAGAAATGCTAACATGCTATACTGAGTCGTCAGTATTTACACGATGAAGCAGCACCCACATGCTAAATAAAAGATGGTAAGAACAAAGTCCTAAAAAGACTTAGGTATTTGCAAGCAGTAGGTTTTGTATTTTTGCTGGTGGTTGTCTTTTTTTAATCAATGCAATTTCTGTGCTGACTTGAAGCCCAATACGTATTTGATCCTCCATTTCACAGCATCAAATTAAGCTCCATATCTGAAGGGCATCTCAGATTCCATGATTTCACTTTGGCTTATTTGACTAAGATTTTTGCACCAAAGCAAGTTAACTACAGATGTATTATTTATAAGAACAAGTGAGGTAGCTGTAAAGAATACGGTCTGTAGTATCCACTGTCTTGGCAATAATGATAGATTTAAGCAGCTGCTACTAGAAAACATCAGCTCTGCCAAAATGTCAGATGCTAATGTCTGAAGCAGCTCAATTAAGCTACAAGATGCAATCACTTTGTTCTCCCAGGGATGCAGGCAGGCATATTTCAATCCATATCTGGAACCAACAGAAGCATTTATGGAAGGAACAGATCAAAAAAAATTTGAATACATAGAGACTTACATCTTCACCTTTTTTCAGAAGTCCCAGTTTTTAAGCCACAAGTGATTTGATGTATTATGAGTTCTCAATAAAGCATGCAAAATAGCTGGAGCAGTGTCAGTTTTAATCAGCAATCCAATTAAAGGATCCAATCAAGTTCACTTTAGCTGTTCAACAGTATGTTTATATCATAAATTATTTTTAACAGGAGTTTAACATGCAGGTTCTCTGTATTTTAATAACATTCAACAGTGATATGTAAAAGGAAATAATTGTTGCAACAGCAAACTGTGCTCATGCATACATTGAGAAAAGAGTATATCTAACACATTTTTTAAAATTATGGCAAATAGTTCTTCATAAAGTCTAATTCATTTATTAAGTCAGAGAACACATCTGCCTTATACCAGCACGTAAAAAGAATTGGACTATCATTTGCTTTCAAGAAGGATGCAAGAGTAGATGGTGCTGTTGATCCTTTCCCTTTCCTCCTCTTCCACGGTTTCAACCTGTTCTGTTGAAATGTCATAATATTTATGCAAATGAGATTGTGAATTGATATTTAAGAAAGAAACAAGTCAAACTTTATTTCAAACTAACATTTACCTCACTGCAGCCAAAGTTAATTTTCCTATGATGAAGGAGAATTAACTGCAGGCAATTTATTCTGAGAGTGAGAATAATTTGCTGAAATGTGTCCAGTTCTCGGGCGTTACTGGGCCACACAGGGCATGTATACCAGTATAACACAGAAACTCAAACTGATGTAGTTATACCAGGACATTTGGGACTCTCACGCGTTTTAAGGCTAGAATGAACAAAATACCAGCATGTGTTCAGAATGACTAGCAATACAGTTAAAGCAGCTAAAGAAGTTACTCACAACTGAAAGATACCACTACTTGGCTGAGATACAGAAAAAAGTGTCGTACTGTAACCAGCACCCTGTTCGGAGGGCAGACCCCATCACTTACTTTTAGTATCACAAACAATATTAAAGACGCTTTTTAAAGATAACTTTAATGAATGCATTATGGCAGAGAAGGGAAAACTTACCCTCAGAAGCTGCAGGCACCTAGACTCCAAACCAGCATTAAAGCTTTTAGACTTGGGAGTCTGAAGACACCAGCCACTCAGGATGAAGTTTTACAAGTTGATCATGTAAATGCTTTTTTCACGACACGTAAGTAAGTATTTTAGTTATAGCAGTGTCCTGGAAATTCACTTGTTTCCTCAACAGTAATCATGGTACATTAGGTTTAGATTATAGATTAAATTACTTAAGTGTGAAATAGAGAAGTTTTAACTAAAATTGCTTTTACTGAAATGCTAATTTCAGACAAACTTTGATGTTGTGCTAATGTAAGATCTTGCAGTACTTGCAGGTGCCTAATAAGTAATCTTGTTTATTTTCCACGCTAGAATTCTATCTTAAACTGCTTCAAAGGTAAAAATCAGAAAGAACTGTTTTAGTTTGACTCTCCAATTGCATCAGATCATTTACATGCGTGCTACAGTTCGATGCAATTTTAAACATTATTGCCTTTTTTACTCTAAAGTGGGCATAAATACTTTTATTAGCTTGCCTTAGCATTGATCACTTCAGCTATTAGTTCTCGATGTTTACAAAGTTTAACTTGCACAGCACTAGCAACCTACTAATATTATTTTACGCTACCAAATGAGAGAAACTGGGCAAAGGAAAAATGTATGTGGAACACGAGGAAACGTTCAGGCCCAGGAGACCCTACCATTCCATGGAATCATGTACCCAGAGAATATCTGGAAGCCTCAAAGATCATAAAGGCACATGCTGGCAGGAAAGGGCTTTCCCTCTATAGTTTTTATGGACCTATAATGCACCAAAGGTTTCCGAAGGTCACCAGAGTTGCCACAGTTGTTCCTACACAGGCTATCCCCAGATGCCTACAACCTCTCCCCCCCATCAATTTAGAGTTCAAATTGCAAAAACTCTCAGCGTGCTCACTACAATGCAAACATTACAAGCGATTCAAGTATTTAAGTTATATATCCATACTGCTGCGACATTCAACCAAGCCAATGGAATTTTTTACCCAAAGACACTACAATGAAACTGCAAGTGGGTGTATTCCCCCTTAGCATGCACAAGGTTAGCACTTACATACCTCTTGGAAATACACACGCACCCTACCTTACAGTATGCGATGCTAAGGGAATAGCAAGGAAGGCTCTGCCAGCAATAGTGGTTTCCTTGCACCTACCACATCCGTAAACGTGGGAGCTGCAAAAACCAGGACTAGCAGAGGAAAACAATATGGCCAAGGAAAAGATCTGCAGAGACTGAGACACTTTCCCCTTCTTTTATAAAAGTTTCTACACTGCAACAATAAGCACCTGGCATTTCAGAAAGCTTTGAACACAGGATAGCAGAGTCAGGGCTTTCTCAATGAAGCATGTGAAGGTTTAGAACAAGAGCATATGCTTGTTTTACCTATTTTCCATTTTTTCTAAATGAGGGACTGACAGACCCTGCCCCCTGTGCCTGCACATGGCCTGGCAATTGTCACCAGGCCAGAAACTGTTGTCATTGCCACTGCTGGTAGTGGCACCCATGCAAACAGGATCGAGAACATCTGTACGCAGGCAGCTGCCTGGGTAATGTTCATATGTTACATATAAGCACCATATGCAAAAAGCACATATTTATAGATGCGTATGACTTAGGCTTTTGTGTTCTCAGTTTACTAGAGGAAACTCTTGTTAATAACAACAGGCAGAGACTAACCAAAAAGAGTACACACTGAGTACACAAAACGAGAGCTGTCTGAGGATACAAGAAGAAACAGAGCACATATTAATTACTTTTAAAATAGGTATCAACAGGGAAAAAAGACTTACCTTAAAAACACCAACACACATCTTTCACAAGCTTATGCACTTGTACAGTCATATGTGCAAGAGATATCATGCTATTTTCATACAATATCTGTAAATCTAACAATATCCTCAAGAAACATAATCCAAAAGGTAAAAGCAAAGACACACAATGATACATATTAGACAAACATATCACTTAGAGTTCTAGGTCTACCCTGTAGTTACGTGTGTCATTTAAGGAGGTATAATTAAAATCACAGAAAAGTTAAGGTGGGAAGGTCATCTAGTGCAACCTGCTCTGCTCAGAACAGGGCCAACTTCAAAATTAGATCTGGCTGTGAAGCTGGAACTGGCTGTTGTCATCAGCTACTTTGCTGTGGAAATCAAATGCTGCAATATGATCTTTGGGTTCTTGTATTTTAATCCCAGCCCCTCTTGTAGCTGGTAATTTTTGCAGATGTTGCAAAACAACAATTTATCATGTTCCAAAAGTGCAGGTTTGGTTGCTTTGACAAGAACCAGTAAACTGAGGCTCATTAATGTCAATAAATCATACACCTAGTAATTAAAGTGAACACCACAAATGTTGGCAAAAAAAAAAAAAGAACTCCATGTTTAGGATATGGCAGAATTAAGGTTTCAAGTACAACCTCTCTTGCATATGCATTATGCTACAAATTCCTTAATTATAAAATCACTTTCTGCTCTTTTCCATGCAGTGGACAGAATGAACCATACTCATGCAGTGAGCAACTTTCAAGTTGTGTTCTCTTCACTTGTGTGAAATATGCTTTAGTGACAAAACTTCTACAAACCTTACTCTGAAGACAGCATGATCAAATGTTTGAAAAAAAAAAAAAGAACTCCATGTTTAGGATATGGCAGAATTAAGGTTTCAAGTACAACCTCTCTTGCATATGCATTATGCTACAAATTCCTTAATTATAAAATCACTTTCTGCTCTTTTCCATGCAGTGGACAGAATGAACCATACTCATGCAGTGAGCAACTTTCAAGTTGTGTTCTCTTCACTTGTGTGAAATATGCTTTAGTGACAAAACTTCTACAAACCTTACTCTGAAGACAGCATGATCAGCTTGCTCACATACTTTCAACACCACTCAATATAGCAGTATCTCATCGCTCCAAAAGACGTGTGAATTACTGTCTTGCAAACATAGGTGAGCTAAAGGGTCCATTTTACAGACTGGGAGTCAAGCAAGGCAACATTGCCATCAAAGGCTTTACCTAAACTTGTTTTTCTGACATAACTCATTCAAAAACCCAAATAATTTATCATTTTATAGATAATTCTATGATATACAGAGGTATACACGTATACTCATTCACAGAGAAAGTTACCCATGCACTGAAGTCAAAGGGACACATGGCAGGCAGTTAAGAGCATTCAGTACTTAAGAACAGCAGATATTAGATCTGGAAGTGAGGGCCCATAAAAACAAGCGGGCAATTAGTCAGTCATCATCCAAAGGGTAGTGTACGTCACTTGCCCAGAATCGCTCTGTATAGTAATGAACCTATATAATAAAGCTACCCAAGCAATTCGAAATCTGGCATTCCCAACTGTTCTTTGGAGCATAACTTCAGTAAATATTGCCATCAGGAGGTTCAGAGATATACTTCCTCAGCCTTCTAGAAAAATACAATTAAAAATGAGCCAATTTCTCCATGCGTCATTATACTGTTATGAACATAAAACAGGCCTGGAAATTCTAAGGCTGCCATAGAGACATCTTTCCTCTGAACACTGAACAGCTGTAGTCTAGTAGTAGATCAACCTCATTAAACCCACAAGCTTAAGACGAAGACCACATGCCTCCAAGAGAAGAGAGTGTAGATGAAGTTTGAACAATCCATCTGTGGAAGGTGGCTCCCTGTCCCCTTGCCATCTGCCCATTCCCTGGTGGGTGAAAGCTGGCATGGACATTCCCCATGGTGCTGCAGGCAACTGGAAAGCATCCTGGTAGCCCAGGGTGCCTGGCTTGCTTCTTCCCCACACTGGAAACACAGATGACCCCACGACCCTTGTGCCAGCCCCTCACTGCTGCCAGTCATGAGACAGGTCTGTACTAGTAACTGCTTCTACCACAGCTGTCACGCTGCAGCCAGGCCCACTCCACCATGTGGTCCTTCACCTCCCAGATCAGGTGCCTTGCCCAGCTAGTCCCAATATCCTGTCAACCTCCTGCTCATCTTCCTACTTTGCCTGCCCAGCCATCCTCTGTCAACCTCTGAGTCAGTCCCTTGGCCATTTCCTTGTCTCCCAAGCTTTTCACCTCTATTACATATTCTTGTCTTCAAGTGTCCAGTCTCAACCACCTCCTTGTCGTCTGTTGAGCAGCCCCTGTCATCACTTTTCATCCCTACTTTCAGCCTTCCCCTGAATACACTCACTTTTTTTTGACCCAATTCTCTACGTCCTTCCCAACTCACATTCACAAGTCAAGACAAAGTTGCTCAACACTTCCCAGATACAAGACGACTCCTGATAGCAAAGGACTTGGAGTCTCTTCTTAGTTCAGGCTCTGTTCAGATCCATACCCAGCAAACAGCAGCTCTGTGTAACAACTGCAGGAATAGTTCACCTTGGTTATAAGCCAGAACTGTAGCAAACTATGCATTCATGTATGTATGTATGTAGCAAACAATGAGAATTTGAGCTAAGGTCACAATGAATTAATCAGCAATACTTCAAAAGGCTTATAACCTTGCCACATTTGAAAACAAAATGTATTAACTCAAAATGACAATCACATCGGTGCTTCCAGCTAACCACAGACACAGAGTAAGTTTTATATGTAAATGTAAAATAATGGATTGTGCATTCCACATTAAGGCTCTTTGCATGCCTTCCCCCCATTATACAAATCATCTTCTCCCTCAAATCTAGGTCTTCTACGTACCCACTTTATTTCACATGAATTTGCTTATAAACAGAACTCTGATATTTTCTGAGGACAATTATCTCACCCCTTAAAATAAACAAAAGAGAAATTTCAAACTGAGGGATGGCTCCACAAGGCTTTATGAAAAAACTTTTCATGTTCTTTAACATTTACCAGGTAGAGCACTGTACTAATCCACAGTGCTCTTACTTCAACAGTTATGCTCTTCTATCTCTCTTCTTTTTGATGATCACCATCTCATTTACCAGCTACAGGGATATGTTTCTAAAAGATGAATGCCTCTCCCACAAAGGATCCCATATTAATGATTTATGACTGTCATTTTTCAACAAGACTGCTTGCCATGTCTAAAATTTAAAATTTATTTTCTTCTCCACTCTATCAGTGGTTTATGTTTGTTCTTCCATACGTTTGAAAAAAGCTTTCCTCTACTCCACAATTATTTCTTGATTGCCTGTATACCTTGCACTTCCACCACATCATCGGTCAACTGATACTCTCTTTATCCAGTCACCTGCTGTCATACTAATCATACAAAGAAAATTGTCAGGCCCACAACAACATGCCTCACAAGCTTTCCCAACCTCCGCCTCACAATTTATTTTTTTCCTTCTTTTGATTATCACTTTCATAACTCCAGCTTTCATGTTTGTTCATACAGAACATTAGCACTTCTCAGCCACCCCGCTAACAAGCATTAGGAGTCCAGCTTTTCTACGCTAGCTTAAAAGGGTAGCTACCAGCCACCCTGAAGAATGCTGCAGTATCACAATCACTGCGTGAGAATAATTTTAAAAGCAGGAACAAAGCAAGATGTAGGCTCAACTGAAAAAAGAATCAAAGACTTAAATTATACCAGTGTTACACAATGGGGTAACCTTCAGGAGATTAATCTCCAAAATATAATTCAGAACAATTCCGATATCTTCAAAAGCATTTAAGAAAATGTCTGTAGAACTTTATTCTCAGTCTACTCAGAGGAACCTTTTATTCGTCCTGTTTCATTTATTCATCCATGAGCTGCAACATGATTGACATCTTTTCCATCAGAATTGTACAGCAGCGTGACAAGCTAATTATTACGTAAAAGATGATACACATTGCCTCTCCAGGTCAAGCTACAATCCCCTATTTGGATGTCATTTTTAAAATTACAAGCTTTAATAACTTGTGCATGCTCTTCAGTTTCAAAGAACGTTTCCTGAAAATGAAGGTTTTGCTACTTCTGTGTAGTTTTTGGTGAATGCTACCAGTACTGATAATAAAGACTGGTAACCCTTCTTCTGCAGCAGATGAACCTATTTCTTTTACTTTTGTCAGGGGTCTCCAGAAACAAAAGTAACAAAAGGACCTGCCTTCTTAAACCAAGTTTTATAGTTTGGTTTCATAGTTTAAGCTGGCTGGAATTAGTTATCTTTTGCCCCACAGCTAACTTTCTATGCCGTAGATTGATTTCTTGCCAAAAATGCATTTGTATCCGAAAACAACAACAAAACAGGGGAGGAGGCACATTAGAGCAAGCAAATGCATTCATACGTTCAGAATGCAGTCAGAGGCAGGAGACAATTAGAGAAGGAAATTCAAAGTATAAGGCATTTCCTGAGGATTAATGAGTGGGTGGTAGTGTTTGATAGTCAAGGGCACGATGGGTTCTGCAACCAGCACAATTCATTAATCCCTCAGGCAACACAAACTGGGATTCTGCTAATTTTTTTTCCTTTTTGCTGCACTCGTTATTTTCCTTAGCATTTAATTAAAATTTCCATTTACTCTGACACCATTGTTCCTTCAGAGCCCAACGCTGTCTGTATGTCTGAACAGTGCTACTGTGGTAAATGACATCTATAAAATTATGGAATTAATATCTGGTGCAAAAGGCCAGATCACTTTTCAAGTTTAAAAAAGTTCTTGAATCTTCTCCTAAGGACTAAAAATGTTCTCTGCCTTAGAAACAGAAACAGCTCAGCAGATACGATCCTTTCCTCTAATTTACAAGCTGCTTGATGGCCTCCATTATCCTGGTGGTAGCAGACAGACTCGAGTATCGGAGAGAACAAATGATTTTCAAGCTTCCTTTCAGCTCCTTAGGAAGCCACATACACTAATGCATTACTTAACATGTCCCAAAACAGCAACCATCCCCCCCCATCATCATAACTCCATACTAACCTGTGACTGGTGCATCTATGTCCAGCAAATTTTTTTCCTGGCGGAGAATTGAAGCTCCCTCTGTTATTATTCTCAAAGCAACACTCTCTTCCAGTCTCCCTTCTTTCATAAGGTGTGCCTTTAAAATATCCACACGGGGTTTTCCATCATTATCAAACACTTCCTTAGCTGTGAGCCGGTGACTTGGAGGAAATGGGACAGCTGAGTGGAAAAAAACGAAAAAATATCTTGTCACTTTTTACAGTAAAGCCTCTATTACCAATAATGACACATTTCAAAAGACATCTCTGCTGCAAAACAGGGTTAACATGAATTTTCTACTGTCTCTTATAATTTGTGGTTTAAATTTTACATAGATTATCAAAGATACCATTAAAGCATGTATTCTGCAGGCTACGTTACTCACACGTGCAAGAACAACTAATTCATGCTTATAAAAATTGAGAGGAAGATTTAGGCCATATTTACAGGTAGATACGTTCAAACAAGCCCCCCAAAAGGCAGGGGAATATCAGGGAAAGATGGGAATGGAGCTTAAACTGCTCTAGTAGCACTAGAGAACTATTGCTATAATGCTCCCTTCCGTTAAGGACATAAAATGCACAAACAAGTGCAATATTTAATTTCCGTGCATGGACATGCATAGATACACTCCAATTAAAATGCTAAAATCCAAGACAGACCTCTCTCTAACGACAGACCTCTCTCTAACGACTTGGCGTAGGGGGATGGAAGATGTCTTCCCTGTATAAGTAATAGTTAGCTACGCAAGATACATTCAAAGCCCATCAAAGTGCGCCTGAGTGCCAAACAGACCACTCCAGCAAAGGCAGGGCAGAGGATGTATCAGACTGAAGTTGGAAATAAATGAATAAATAGGCGGGTTGCCCTAGCAACATGGCAGCAACTAGCGAGCTGCATGCTGCCGTCACATAAGGTCTGAGGCGTACAGCAAACTTCAGATGCTCCTGCTCTTGCTCTCCTGGAGCCAGCTGGAGCAAGAAGGCTCGGAGGTGATGCTGTCAGCTGCCAGGATGAGGCTGGAGCGTTATCCCAGCTTAACCCCCTTTTCCCTCGCAGTTCAATCAGAGTGGCATTAGGCACCGCCTGCTTCACCAGCCACAGGGTAATTATACTGATCCCTGCCACAGCTGTGGGAGGGTCAGGTTATTCAGGAGCTCCGAGCGGGGAGAGGAGGTGGCCGCAGGGCCGGTCTCGGCTGGCCACATTTACAGTGCAACCCCGTCCCTGCCAAAGGGCCTTGTCTCCTGCGGAGTGTCTTACTGGCAGCTCTGCCACATCATGAGACATGAAACCCTAAGGCAGCAGATCAATGTATCTGTTAGCTTCAATTTTCTTCTCATTTCACAATCAGTGTACTTCAGAAACAGCCCACAAATCACACGTGTCATTTAAAGCCCAAGCCAAGAACTCTTCACTTACACTACCAGAAGTAACAGAGCAGATAACTGCACAAAGTGAAATTGTTTATTATTTTCCACAGATATTATAAACACAAACATCTTCAGAAAATGCTTTTTTTTTTTTTTTTTTGGGGGGGGGGGGAGGTGGGCCGCTCAATTTTTTTTTTTCCTTTTTGCTGCCCTAGCTCCAGTATTCATTGAAATAGTCTAATGTGGACTAATGAATGAGGGTCTTTGCAATACACTGAAGCCCGACTGCTCTAAATGTGGGACAAAAACAGGGAGAATGTGAAAGTTTATGACATCCCTGATACCACCAGGATTCTCCTGAAGCAATGACACCTACAACCAACAATGAAGTTAAAACACAGCCCTCAGCTCTGGAAAGCCCTGCCACAGATTCATGATGACCTTCTCACTCAATCGACAAGAACTCCTAGACTGCTTTAAAGTAGTTTATGTTTTGAATGGTACTTCTCTGATACGAGGTAGGCTGTTAAAGACCAAAACCTCACCCCACTTTTCACAGGTACTGCAGTTAAGCCTATCTCATGACACTCACAAAAATGAGGTTATATGCTTTGTCACTCTTTCACATATATCTGCAGCAGACCCTCAAAAGCAAGACATGAGCTATAGACAATTCATTATGCAACACAGAAAAAGATAACCGTTGCAAGAAAAAGGAAGGTGAATGAGAACTCAGCAGTTCTCCAAGCCTCCATTCTCCTTCTGCAAAAAAAAAAAACCAAAAAAAAACCAAACCACAACCACCCAAAAACAAAATCCCAGAAGGCAAGCTAGTCCTAATGATCCTGCATGGAGGAAGGAGGAGAGGGAAAAGTTGATACTTATCTCCAATCAGCTTGGCTGGAAGAAGAATGTACCATTAGCTTGCATTCCTTTGCAAGACAACCGCCTCTGTTCCTCCCCAAAAGTATTACGGTGTAAAAACCGATGCAGCATACTATTACTTTGAGTTAACTACCATATATGCATGTATAAGGAGATTTTTACATTTATAAAGATAGAGCAAAACAGACAAGCAAGCAAGCAAACAAAAGCTATGAAGTGTTACCTACTGATTAAGAGAAAAATACGGCATACACTGCAGCACTGTAAGAGCTCTACAGGCAGATTTTCTAACAAACATGTACCAGTGGCTAATTAAAGAAAAAATATACTGTTCCAATAGCAGATGATTAATGATTAATTAGCAAAAACATGAGCAACTGAATAGAGCACAAATTGCATCTTCCATTATGAGAATATTAATTTTGTACGTATACATACACAGAGCTTCCACAGAAGAACAACGTAAAAAATGGTCATCTTCATGTGGAAGTCAGTTAAACATCGTTCTTTACTGGTATCACCCACAAATGCCTGGATCAACCAAAATCCTTCTATAAATATAACAAACATTTAATTTCCATTGCTTTATATATAGCAACATTACCATCTGAATGCACGTGTATCCATCAGCTTCTCCATACCTGCTTTCTTTTTCTGCTTTTTTTAAACCTATGCTATTAGCGCTTGCAACAAATAACTTCCTCTCCCAGTGGTTTTGCTTTTATCAGAAATAAAACAGTGATCCTCATCAGACAGCAACAGTGCACACAGCACGCACAACGGGGAAGAGCATGGAGCTGGGAGAGGAGCCCACCAGGGAGAGGCGGAGGGAGGAAGGAGTGGTGGGTTGAACTGCCAGCACCAAGCTCCTTGCAACAGCACAGGCTCAGGGGATGTTTTTGTAAGAAGAGGAGGGAATCTGAATTAAGCAAAGGCCATAAAAAAGGGAAAGGCAATAAAATTTGCATGTACATACTGCATGTATTTTTAGGAAGTTTAGTGACAAATCCCACTACAAGACCACCACGCAAGAAAGTCATGCACACTTATCCATACTCTGTGAAACTTAAAACCTGGACTGGTCTCCACCTCCGTTTACATTTATTTCTCTGTATTGGCATTAAAAAACCCAAACAAACAACTATTCACCATGTGAAATACTACCCTGGTAGTTTGGTAATAAAACACAGACCACAACAAAAAGCAAAGAAACAAAGTTTTCAACCCTTTACCTCAGCCTGTCAGTAGCATCCTCCCGAGATCTGAAAACACAAGAAAATACTCTTTAATCACCTACTGGTTTGGTTTTTTTTTCCTTGTGCTATCAGGTCTCTTGAGCATGTTCCAGCAAATGGAGAAAAAGATCAACCTGCTATTTTACTGTTCTTGCAGGCTCCTGCAAAACACATCTTACCGATAACAGCCACTGCAAAGGTCAGACACATCGTTACCGTTTCTCTCAAATATTAAGCAGCCTCTCTAGAACAAATAAATAAACCATAAAGAGCTGTGCTTAATTAGAGTGGACCGTGTGCGCGCACATAAATAAAATACACGCATGTGGCAAAGCAAGCATTATTTTGTTTATATATTAATTTAAAAATGAAGCTGTACACTAAATTAATACTCCCAGAGGAGGCTACCCATAAGAAAAACTATCTTTCATCAATATTCAAGTTCCTTGCAAATTATCTCCTTCTGTAACGCTTGTCCTGTAATTTCATATAACTTATGTTGTATGCGTGTATGTAACTATGTTTATAGCACACCATATATTTATGAAAAATAAATGCTTTCCTCTTCATTTGTAGGGAAACCACACCAATAACTATCATCATCTCAATAACCCAATGCATTGCATTTCTCTGATGGCAATTTGCAATTCTGCATTTTGAGAAACATTTGCACTATAGCAGTGGCTAGAGCACAAGTTATTAAACAGGTCAACAGTTACTCTACATGTGCAAAAAAGTCAGGTCACTGCAGCTTTATTTTTTTACACCTACTTATTCATAGTCTTCAGACTCAGGATACATAATATTTTTCCCATCGCAGAAACTCCAACAAAACTGTATTTTTGAAAGCCAGGAACATTTTTAATAGCCAACTAACACTTTTTGCTGGCTGACTTTGAAAATCTACCCCCATTTTACAATGGGGTTCAACACATGGCATATTCTTGGGCATTCCTGCTGAACAATAACAACATTTGTACTGGAGTATTCACTATTTAATCAGAGTTCTGCATTTCCGCACCTTGCCATGTCTGACCAAAGCTACGGTCCAGTATATAAAGAAGCAGCCAAAGATCAACTTTTTGACCTAATGGCAATAGTTTAACAGTACATAATGCTGAGCATGTTCCTGTGCAGTTGCCTACAAATTTCTGGCTTACAGGGTTACTATGAACCAAAAGGGAAAGAATGATGAATTTTTTTTTTTCAAGAACACTACTTACTGCAGGTGACAGACAGGAACAAGAGGATGAGTCACTGCCATCCACAGCTGCTAAGGGGAACAGAGCAAAACCTCCCAGGCAACGCAGGGCTCACCAAAGCGGCAGGAAAGGGAAAGGGCGCTGCCAAAAATGCTCAGCCACGCAGGACATGGAATTCTCATGCAGCAAATATCCCCCTTCACAGACTTCCTCAGGTGGCACGTGGATGATGCTTTCATCTCCATGCACAAGTTATCTGGCAACAGATTCACCATTCAAACACATTGGATCACTGGGATCTTTTTTCAACCTACACCTTTTTTTCTTAGCAGGTATTTTTTAGGAGTAGTATATAGCAGGGCGAGTTATTTAGAAGACAAAATTTCTTTTCGATATAAAAATTGTACTATAGCATTCATAATGTGTGCAATTTCTTACTAGTTTTTTGTCCACTTGAATTTTAGACAGGAAAATATGCCTCTACCTGGTAAAAAAAAAATCCAACTATTTATATGACAGCGTAAGACTCAAACCAAAATTTTCTCAGTGGAACTCATATTCTTTTATTTTCTAACAAAAACTACCAGGTTTCATTTTACGTTAGCTCCTTTCATTAAGAGTAGGCACATGCGATGTAAAGCCTGCCTCGTAGCTATTCCTGATTTGGAAACATCACCGGAATCAGCAACCCCTTTCTAAAAGATCAAACTTCCATGTGCCATTTTAAGACATTATGCATTTGAGGATTTTTTTTTTTTTTTTTTTTACTAAATCTGCTCACCAGATTTTCACTAAGCAATTTGACAAAACTCAGTAACTGCTGATATGGTTAAAGTGTTGGAAATTAAAATCTGAAAAATAAAACTACAGTATAAAATAATAAGAAACTAGGAGGATTCCTATAGAAATTTAGCATTAATTTTCCCCAAGGCCAAGAGTTTTTGCAGTATAATCAGAAGTACTCAAAAGAGCTGTATTTAAAGATGTAATTAAATCAAGGTCACTCAGGAACAAGGTATGTTGCCTCACAGAAAGCTGAGGGTTGCACTGAGTGAGGTAGTCAATACTGCATAAAGAAACAGTCCATTAAAAAGAAGGTGCTGTTGCGTTAAGTCACCTTAGAGTAACACCACCTGTAAACCAAATCGGGAACAGACAAGAGGGTCATTCCTCAACAAAGCCCGCATATACCAAATTTAGAGAGAAAACAGAAAGAAAAGAGTTCCTTTGACAGATATCTCAGCTGGCAGCATGGAAAACAGGCCACTTGAGAAGAGGCAATAACACCTGCGACCCAGAAATAATCATTATCAATAGACTTGGCAGTCAGTTGTGGTAAAAATGGTCAGTATTTACCCAAGATCACTGACTCCTCTTCACGTAACATGACGGGGGGAGCATTTTTCTCAAAGAACAGTTGGGGGCAACAAAACCCACCACAACAGAGCTGCTTAATTGCTGTTGAAGTCATTAACCAATTCCAGTCCTTGGTGTCATCACCAGAAGGTACTACAGGTTGGCAAGGAAACCGCTTCACAGAAGACTCAGATGAGCCTTGCTAGCATCATTTCTTGATGTATGAAGGCTCGTAATAAAAAAATAAAAAAGAAAATAACAAAGACACTTCATTAGATATCCCAGCTCTGGTGACTATTTTTAGTATCTTCTGACATTTCAATCATAACTGGAGAACACAACAGCAAAGACGGAATTGCCTTGGAGAAGCTCACCTAACTTTAGACAGAGACTATGCTAGGAAGGTGTTTGTAAAAGGAAGGGCTATGTCAGTCATGTAGTGTCCCCAACATATTGCCAAGCTGTTTCCAGATGCTAAGGCACTTGATGTGGCCTTCTAATCAGTACAGTTCACCCCTTCATTCCTCACGTGAAATGCCCCACCTGAAGCTGAAGAGAAATACGGAGGAAAATAACAGACTAGAATAGAATAGACTATTTCAGTTGGAAGGGACCACAATGATCATCTAGTCCAACTGCCTGACCAATTCAGGGCTGACCAAAAGTTAAAGCATGTTGTTAAGGGCATTGTCCAAATGCCTCTTAAACACTGACAGGCTTGGGGCATCGACCACCTCTCTAGGAAGCCTGTTCCAGTGTTTGACCACCCTCTCGGTAAAGAAATGCTTCCTAATATCCAGTCTAAATCTCCCCTGGTGCAGCTTTGAACCATTCCCACGCGTCCTATCACTGGACACCAAGGAGAAGAGCTCAGCACCTCCCTCTCCACTTCCCCTCCTCAGGAAGCTGTAGAGAGCA
>NW_008794665.1:5342720-5357036 GCF_000699145.1 Aptenodytes forsteri
TGGCTGCCAGGGCACACTGCTGACTCATGTTGAGCCTGCTGTCGACCAGCACCCCAGATCCCTTTCTGCAGGGCTGCTCTCCAGGCACTCCTCTCCCGATTTATACTTGTGCCCAACATTACTCCATCCTAGGTGCAGAATCCGGCATTTGGTCTTGTTAAATTTCATCCCATTAATCATAGCCCAATGCTCCAATCTCTCTAGATCCCTCTGCAAGGCCTCCTGTCCTCCCTCAAGAGAGTCAACAGCACCTCCCAGTTTGGTACCATCAGCAAACTTGCTAATGGTGCATTCAACTCCTGCATCCAGATCACTGATAAATACATTGAACAGAACTGGCCCTAGAATTGAACCCTGAGGAACACCACTGGTGACCGGTCACCAGCCAGATGTATCCCCATTCACTACAATCCTTTGAGCTCTGCCCTTCAGCCAGTTCTTCACCCAGCGCACTGTAAACCTGTTTGTCCCACAATTTGTCCAGAAGGATGCTGTGAGGGACACAGACAACCCGTTCAAGCACACCACAAGCAGTCCTCAAGTAGCATAACTCTGTGATACCTACGGGAAGAAAATTCTTGACACAAAACACTTTTGCAGGATTTGAGCCTCAAACTTGCAAAGGGAAGATTAAGTCTCACCCCCCTGTAGCACCCTGCTACTTCACAGGAGAAGGTTGCATCCGACCAGCTACGAAGCAGGGACTGCACATTGTGCTGGCAGCTATTTCGTTACCTCCCAACGATGCAGATACATTTTTGACAGGATAATCTTGTCTCAACTGTCTCAGTCATTTCAATGGGCCCACAGGGACCTTTCTGCAAACAGATGAGTGGCACAGCAGAGAGGAAGGGCACCGAAAGTTACCATTAACTTGGAACCACAGAACAGGGCTGAAATCCTGTCATTTCTGTCGAATTACCTGGCTGAGGTAAGAAAGTATTTCAGTGTTCTCAAATCTGAATTCCTAACGGTGTCTTTCCAAGAAAGTTACCCATTCTCAAAGAATTAAAGGTCATAGTACTACCCCCTCCCACCACTTCAGGAATTGGTACGGTCTTTTCATTACATTACTGGCCTTCTCCAGAATATACAGTACTTAACAATAAGAAAAGTATATAGCAACACTTTTCTTCAACTCTTTAAAAGAACATAACCGGTCTCCTCATAAACTCAGGTTAAATTCTAGTTGAAAAGAACAACCATAAGTAGCTATGCCACCTTAAGTCGCCCCCCCCCCCCCACCAAAACCACCATAAAAACACCACCCCCCACCAATATAGGATTTGATGTTCTTTATATTCACCACAGGAAACCTTAAAAACCCTAAAGAAGAATTCACATAAAGGAGTTCTTCAAAAGGGTTAGAGCAGCAGCACATTATTCTTACTCTGGGCTCAAATGAAGAGTAGCAAAACACACAAAGGCCTGGATAAACACACAAGATTCCCTTGGTGGTTTGATTTTCGTCTGGTGAATTGATTGACATGTACCCATCCCAACCATTCTGAACACTTTTATAATAAATTAAAGCATTGATATCAGTAACACACATAAATTTGGATTACCATAACCAGCCAAATCTAACCCTAATATTCGATCATTATCAAACAATCAGCAATAAAAATGTTTTTCAGTTTCTCAGAAAAATCTGAAAAAAATAAGGACATCAAAACTATTACTGAAGAACATTTACAGGCAACAGACACATCAGAAAGCATAGCCTGAGAACCTTGGAAGAGGTACAGGTTGGAAAGGGGAAGGGAAGGAGGTACACTTTAAAAGAGTTGCCTGAAAGAAAAGTCTCAGAATTCAAAAAAACGAGTCTATGTGAAATATCAAATTGTAGGGTATGTGGTTATTTACTAACAGCATTCCCAGAGTATCTTTTGGCCAACTACTGGAATAAGCAAATAAATCCTACCAGTCTTACTGAGCACAAAGCAACATGCATCCCTATAAAATATTACGAAAATATATCCTTTCCCTGTGTTCGAGATCATACACGAGTATCTTTGACATTTATTATCCCCTCCTGTCCACGGTTTATTACAAAATAAAATAGAGAGGAAAAAATCAGTTTAACAGGAAACATTCCCAGTTAGGACCAACACATACAGCTAAAACTGGAAAATGTGATCGTAGCTTCCTGGCCTCATCAGCAAAGTTTGTTTTTCTACTTCATGTGTTACACCCAAGTTTTTCCATAGGCCTCCAACTGCATACTGTTGAGTTTTGTTTTTATTAGCTTTTGGAACAGAGAACAATAATTATCCAGAGTTTAAATTCCTTTATAGGAACAATTCATTTGGAGAAAACAAAGTCAGGGGGAAAAAAAAAAAAAACTTCTAACAATGGAAAATACCAAAGGTCTTCCAAGACTTAGATAAGGAATCAGGCACACTCTTCCATCCCCCAAAATACTTGAGTGATGGATAATTTCTTTTCTACGGTAAGACTTCACTATTGTTCCTAATTGGAAGCATGTTAAGTTATTTCAATCTGTTGGGAAAAAAATAATCGATTCTAGGACCCAAATAACCTTCAGGTGTCAATACAGATTTATGGCACCATTTGCTTCTGACTTTCTGGTTCAACCTACTTCAGTCAGCTGACACTACCAAATTTCAGTCTTTTATCTGGCAACGTAGCTAAAAGGAGCACTGCAGACCACTCCTCACCTAGAAACTGAAGTCTTAGTTAAGACCCTCTCACACCTTTTGAGCATAACAAGGTACCGTTACCAAGTTTGGTCAGAAGTCAGCTTAGCTTTGAGGTCTACCTCAAAATTGCCAGTGACACGCAAAAGGGCAGAAAAGCAAACATCCTTTCCTTTTCCAAAGCTGCTCCATCAGGACAAGTTTTAAATACAACAAAGACTTAGCTTCCAAAAATTGACCACTGTGCACAGTCTGGCATTAATCACACAAATTTGTTAAAACCAGTCCTAGAAGGAAAGATGAGGAAGTGCAAGTAGAGCAACATTTATTTGCAGATACTCTGTTTTCTAACACTGCTTAAATGTTACATTACAGAAGTTGCTCTGCTTAAATGTCAGCCCGCAGAAGTTGCTTCCTGGAACAAGAAACACCAGCTCACCTCTTGCTGCTACAGGAAAGTCAAGAAGCTATTCACCGGGCAGAGAAAATGGAAATTTCTGCTAGCATTCCTAAGTAACCCTTAATAAAAAAAAAAAAAAAAACAACTTACATTTCAAATTTAGGATGTTTTGACATCTAGCAATCAATACCTTGCCCAAAGAGCCTGCAGCCTACATGGCAAAGACAAGGGGATAGGGACGCTAACAGAGCTTGGTGGTTTGCTGCCTGCATCTTCCACGCTCTAAGCTGCTAATGCTGACCAAAGGACTTGCAAGTAGCATCTTTGAATCGTGTGAGGTTTAGTTTATTTAAAATTTTTTAAAAAGCAAACCCTGGGAAAACAAACAAACAAAAAACCCAAACACCTTACTTAGGTAAATATCAGGATGTGAGGAACATTTAAAACATTAATGTCTGAACTATTCCATGTGAACTAAATCAAAAAATCATGCTGATCTGTAAATGTTAACCTGGTTTATTATTTTGCTGGTCATGAGACATGCAGTAAGTAGCAGATCTACACCAGCCCTTCATAAATCAGTCAGACAAGGCCAAAGCTGTATAAATTAAAGAGTACAGCCTTACAAATATAAATAAGTGTATAGACTAAGTGCAGCAGGAGCCAAATTAACCTTAAAAAGTAGTTGGAAACAGCAGTTGATGGGGTTTTTTTCTTTTGTTTTGGGTTTTGTTTTGTTTTTTACTCCCGAACGGCTTTGCTTGTTTTAGTAGCATTTTTGCCTTTGACAGAAGTTTTAAATCAGCATATTTCTGCACAAGTGAACCTATACTGACTCATGCTGGTTTATGCTGCATGAGGAACTGGCCAAGCTCTACACATATTAATGCGAAAAACATCATTTCAGAATTGCACTAAAACTGAATTCTGCTTGTTCAGCCATAATCAATAGACAGGAAACACAGGATAGGCATAAAAAAATGCATCTGATTATATTAGAAAACTAATTTGTGCCAGGTTACACCTATTACTGATCCAATAAAGCCCTTTCTTGTTTAGGGGTCAGGTCATATACCTGGAAAAACAGCAACATAAAAAGGTACTAGTCATTTTTTATAGTTTTTTTTCCTCTGCTAGACACCAACAGTCTTCACAGCATGGTTTGGCTTTGTCTAGATTAGAATTTAGGGACTATTTAGACATACACATCATGTTACACAGTCATATGAAAAAAAAAAAAAACAAAACCACCACAGTCTTTACTGAATACCCAAAGACAGTTTAAATGACTGGCTTCTCCTTTAATCAACTCAGCACATGCTCAGCACAATTTGTTTCGTCTTGCCTGATATCGGAGATACTGCTTGCCAGTTCAAACTAATACCCCAGTTTAAACTAGAACATTTAATAGGGAAATTCAGCCCTTCATTTTCAGAAAGGGCACGAGCAGAAGGCAAAGGCTACGTAAGCCCTCCACGGGCCCTGTAAGTGACGGTGCCTTTCACTCCCGATGAAAAGAATTGAAACTCTTCCAGTACATTGTATGAACCGATTCCCAACGACGACTTTTTCTTCTTCCAACATGCTCAAAGAACTAGTTTTCTTGTGATGTTATTACAGTTCACATAGATCAGTGCTAAAGATGATGGACCACATTCACCACCGCGCTATGCCACTGTAATGCCATTAAACAAATGTTCTTTCTAATCCAGCATTAACGGATCACACTGTGAGCTTTGAAACGGGGTTCAGCCTGCTCTCGATGTCTAAATAAAACTTACCAAACCAAACCCAGTGACACGGGCATTAATCTGAAGTAACGTGGCTGTGAATCAGCCCTGGTATTTTTGTTCGGTTTTCATGGCTTGTCTCTACCGGTGCTTACACTACGGAGCGTCCACATGGAAATTCTGCCTTGAACTCATCTCCAAAGCGTATTTATTTCCATCAACTAAGCTGGACTGCTGTAGAAAGTTGTTTCTATTTTAAAAATAACACATGCAGGATTGTAAAAAAAAAAAAAGTGTAAAAAAACAATTTAAAAAGAAAATTGCTGTTGATTGGACCATTATGTACTTTAATAGGCTTTTTTTTTTTAACTGTTGTTCTGGATCTGGGTACACGTGACCGCAATAGAGTTTCAAAGCCCTCAGTATAAGCTTCTAGTCCTGTATTTAAAAGGATATTTAATCCAAATCCTCCTTTCATTTATTAAAAATGCTTTTATATTTTTTGTAAACCATATCTTCCGTCAAATCTCAATTGCTGCGTAATAAACATGTTGCATAAAAATAAATCTGTCTGAACTTACCATTTTGCTGATACTCTCTGAAACATCCTGTTGTTAAGCAGATCACTGGAGTTTAAAAAAAGCAGCTTTATGAGGCTATGAGAGAATCGGAGACCTGTGCTTTATTCCCAGGTCTGCTGTGTGCAAGCAATCTAATCTTCACTTGCCGATGACTACACCCACAGAGAGACCTCAGCACTGAGGTGCTCAGTTCTGTCATCCACCGGCGTGTTGGGCACAGTGGCTCTGTGAAGGATGCCTGCCTGGAGACCAGCACAGCACAACAGGACTTCTAGCACCCTTTCCAAAAGAGCCAGCTAACGAGCACAGTTATCAGAGAGAAACCAAGAAGAGAGGATTCTTTCATCTGCTAACGGCAAGGTGGAGGGAGGCCCTTTCGGTCACACCTCAGGTCTCAAATCCCTTAGTGCAGAACAGGTCACTATTATTTCAACCAAGATCAAAAGAGATTTCAATCAGCCAGAGCTCACTTCACTCAGTGAACTGCTGTGGCTGAGAGACCTTAGCTCATCTCCTCTTCGCTGGGTGAACGTGTCAGCTATAGACCTGTCCAAGCTGAGGTTTGGAGGTCCTCTCCCCCACCCTGACCAAGCCCAAAATACTTTTCCAAAGATGACTTAAAAGCCCTGGATCAGACGGGAGGAGAGGAAATGTGACACTGCAACCTAGGCAGATGCAGGCACCAGGCAGCAGGGAAACTAAACCCATGCCTTCTGCTCCAAAGACCGCTTCCACATTTGACATTTGTTGGTCGCTGGGCATAAAAAAATGGCCTCATCTGTCCTAGGGTCAGGAATATTGACGGCAGCATTCCCCTCCTGCATGAGCAACTTTTCTCTGGTCGTAAGGAGTCTGAAAATTTTTTTTATGCTGAGCCATTAAGTTTTCAAGTGAAGCTGAGGAAATTGTCTTTTCCTCCAGGAAGAAGTAATAGAGTGTTAGTGCACCTTCCCAGAAGGTGAGAAGTTTTACTCCTCCTTGAACTGAAAAGTTTTAATTAGCCTGGGATGCAGGTATGGCTACAAGATTAAGGGGGGAGAAGAATGGAGGGACAACTGTACAAGTTACTGCTGCAGCATGGCAGGATTGCAGTGTGCATGCATTTACAGAAGTTATTATTAATAATGAATGTTAGGACAAATAAAATTCAGATGTTTTCCACGTAAGGAACAGTAAAAACCAAAAGTGGCAAACAGGACTCAAGTGCTCTAGCAAAGATCTCAAGTCAGGTCTGCTGTAAGATTTCTGCTTATACATGAAAGTAAGCACCATTAGCCAGAGGAGAAGCCACAGATGCTATTTCTCATGGAAATATAAAACCAGGTCCATTCAGCAATGGATTGCAAATGATAAAACTAGCCTACACATTTTCACTGGTTCTTAATCTCTCAAGACCATTCGCTCACTGTATTACCAAGAGATGAGCTTACCTGTAAGGTTCATCAGAATTTTTTGATTAAATGACCTTAGCAAGAAACAGGAATTTATCTATCTGAAATTTCATTCTACTGACATTACTGATCTAACTAATACAGCTGGCCTACTACATTATTACCATAACGAAGCAAAGCAGGACCTAGAGAAAGCAAGCCATAATCACAACCTAGCACCAAGAAGCCATCCAGCACATACAATCCATGAACGTGCCGGTTGTTTTTTCTCTCAGAGAGTGCTGCACTGTTCTGTTTTGTGAGATGCATTACTTCATTTCTGCGTGTCATCTTGACTCAAGGAAAACAACTGACTTAAGTGGAACATGGGGTTGTTAGTGCTTTTATTCAAATATCAAGGGGCTAGTTCCTGCTACTTGTAAATGAAAGAAGCATCTTTCCAAGACTGCAGTTACCTCCCACACTGAACAATGGGTTTGCATTAAGCGTATAATAAAGACCCGCAGATAAAAAGACATACTTCACAACTCAAATGAGGGGGCACAAGGTGGCACGAGGCCAGAGAATTCACTGGTTCTTGCTTCATGCAGAACTCCCCACTGGTGCAAGAGAGGCAGCAAGACGGTCAGAGAAGCTCAGGGGAAAAGAAAACTTCACAGCCTGAATAAGCAGTGGGAAAACAAGCAGGAAAAAAAAAAAGTAGGGAAAAGAGTTTAGGTGCTCAACACCTCCTGAAACAGATCTGTAACCACACACAGAGGACTTTCTACTGTTTGATTAATCTCTTTTACATTTATACGTACTCATGCAGTTTTAATAATGCCTTAGGAAACAATAATCAACAAAATTACCCCTCACACACTTCTTATTTCTCCTACACAAAACAATCTCCAAGACCTCTGGTGTACAGCTGGCCTCTAAAATCAAACGGAGTAAAAATACCAACATAGAACCTGGTAATTCCCAAGGCACCCAAAATTTAGAAATAGTTAGGTTTTGGAATTGTCCCTTCTTTCACTCTGTTTTAAAGGCAAACTTCTGATGTATCACATATTGAAAACCCCTGGCACGGCCTCACTATGTTGTAAGCTCGACCTGTGATTTGATAATACATGTGCAGCAAAATCTCTGAGGCAATGCTGCGTGCTGACTAATGCCCCGATGCAACCCTGACTAGGCTGGGTGAAAACATCACAGAATGAGCAAAATATTTGCTACATCTCTCAGCTGAGCCTCCAATGGGGATCCTGCAGATGTCTGGTATTTACTCGCAAGACAAGCACTTCAAACCATCTCTGTCAAAGGCTTGCTATGGTTCTCTCCTTGGTAAGAGGATGAATGCCTTTGCAAAGTGGTTTGTTGTTCAGAGAAAGGGCAAAGCTTGCCTAGTTTTGACCATATGCAAGAATGACATTGAAAAAGGGTACATAATATCATTAACTGGAAGATGGAGTCAAAATATATGCCTAACTGCCCTGAAAGGTACATGAAGATTTGCATAGCCAGTACCTCATCACTACTTCCCTGGATATGCTATGACCAAGGCAATAGTTACTACAGGGAACAGTGTAACAAAAGGAAGCACCTTTAAAATGTACAGAGGTATCCCAAACTGAGCAATTTGCCCTACACATTTTCAAAATCAAGAGGTTTTGTGGTTTGGGGTTTTTTTTAAATACCTTCGGCTTTGCACAATTAAAAATAACTGCAAAAATTACAATGACTGTGCTTCTTGAAGTGATTTTTAACTTCTGTTACCCTGCACCATCTGCAGCGAATGCAGAAGTACCTTTAAGGTAGACAGAGATTGCACCCAGACATGAAGTATTTATAATACCTATCTGTGCACAATTATTCTAAACAAAACACATTAATATGTTTCATATTTAACAGACAATCTATTGAGGAAATAATGTACACCATAGTGGTATCAAGACATACTGCTGATGCCCTTGTTACACACTCTTGTATGTTTAATAGTAAAGGAGTGAATTACGATTACAGAAATTGTAGTGAATTTATATGCCCGTGTGCCTGTGTTTGCATGCGTGTTCATGCACACAATTAAAACCTATACAGATTACAGATTTTATCTATGAAAGCTATACAGAACTAGAGAGAAGTGCCAAAGGCTATAGCAACTTGAATTTCCTCTTCACACCAAAAAACCCACCCACATCACGCACAGCTGAAAAATCAAAAATGCTTCTCTACATTTGCTGACAGGTAACGTTACATTGTGCAGATGTGAACAATTGGTCATTTCTGAGAGTGCCACCCTAAGAAATTAAACCAATTTTGTAAAAGTTAGGGGGAAGTATACGTCTTAAAGTCTCACCACCTCAAATGAGAGATTCCAGCTGAATTCAAAGGGTAATTCAATGGACACTAACCTACATGCTCCCAAAAGCCTCAAGGATCCTATCTAGCAAACACACCAAATAGCTGCAAGGCTTCCAAACTATACTAACTCTCGATCAATACAAATTCAAGCACAAACCCCCAAAAGCACATTACCACCAGAAATACTATTCCATTTGGACAAGTTTTTGAAGGAATGGGTAAAAAGAAATGCATCTTGGGGCTGTGAGTACCCCAGGCAATTTGGATCCTTCTAAAATTATGTGTATTATACCCAAAGTGCATACCGAAAGAAACTCCTCAGTATAGGCTACCTTCATTTTGACCCAAATCACTACAGCAACCTCACCTCTGTTCAAAGAGTATCTTCAGCAAAGCCATTATCTCCAGAAGCAGTATTGCTCTGAGAGGAGAACACAAAAGAGTCTCTCGTGTCCTATGGGCAGCCAGTGGGTAGCTCCAGGTTCGAAGTATTGAAGTACCCTCTTTCACCACCAGAAAACTCAAGGGAGAAGGTGAGCCTTTCAAAAGCCCTCCCCGTTTCACAAAAAGTGCCTGTACAAACAAATTAAACCCAGGCAGACATTGCAGGTAAGTGCTCAACTGAGGGACAGATGCTTGTCTTCTCCTTACCCTAAGGAGTAATTTTTGATCAGGTATAAAAATGCTTGCCCTGTTATGAAGGTCTCCAAAACACAATCAAAAAGGTACAGAATACCTTTGTTTCCAATTTACTAATCTATTTTTTTAAATAAGCTTTCCAGCACAGAACAAATAAGAAAGATGATAGCAGTTCCCAGCCCTCCCATTCTGCTAATTGTTCCTCTGGAATACCACTGGAGAGCCGAAACAATATTTAAACTTTCTTCCACACTTTTTTATAGCCTTTTCATATTTGTAATGTAACAGATACTAAGTAGAGTGGCATGGCTGCTTTTCCTGACTTAACTACAGCCCTCCAGAATGGCCTACAGTATTTCCTTGTAAATGCAGCTGAGTTGCATTATTAATACATTGTATGCCCATCCCGAAAAGATAAAATATTCCAGTATAAAAAGAAAATAGCTTAAAGATAAATAAATTTATAAATAGAGTCAATAGAGATCAATAACCACCTTTGCATTAGGAATAACTTTGTTTTTCCCCCGGAGCATGTTATGACTGGATACACAAAAGCATTTTTCTATACTTGTTAAAACCAGCTCCTTGTAGACTACGTTGTAGGTGTCAGAACAAAAAAAGGCTCTATTTCAGACCAGAACGCTCCCCAGCCCATTAATCTGGTTCCAGTTCTGACATGGAGGAAAGCATATCTTTTACCATTCACTTCACACTTTCCCAGTAGCATGTGTCTAAAAAGACTGCAGAATCTGCCTCTCTTACTCTGCTTTCTCCCCCTCTCTCTCATACACTGAAACATACTAAAAATATGATTAACCATCTCAATTGTACTTTACCATAAAGCAAGCTGTATTTTTCATGATGCTTGTACTGTATTGCATGAGACCTACTTAACAGAACTAATTCCTGTCATCCAACGTGCAAAATCTCAACGGGAGCTGCAAAGGCCTAAGTGATTGGCATCTAATTTGGTTTTGAAAACATGTCACTGTGTATCTTCTGAACACTGAAGTCTAATTTACATCTTTTTATTACAATGCCATAAACTACTGTGGTTTGGGTGGGGGGTGGGGAGTTATTACTCTCCAAAATCCAGCTAGCACTCCAAGTGTAACTAGTTCTATGCATTCTGTCTACCACCCATTGGTGGCCACCTAATCTGTTGGAGTCTATGAAAAAAAGTTGGTGGTGGGGTTTTGGTTGGGGTTTTTTCCTACTTGGAGAAGCATATCCAAGAATTAATCCATCTTTGAATACCTAAGTATTGCAATTCAGTTCAATGTATCTTCAAGCTCCATAGAGTTTGGGTTTTTGCTCTTCATTTCAGCACGGCTGATTTCCTTCTACCACAGCCTGCAGAACCAGTAAGGAGGTTTCCGTCAAAGCAAACAAGGCACAGCACAGTCTCCTTCAGCTCAAAGTAGCTCATTTAACCATGCATGCCTCACACCACATGCACAGAACCTTTGTTTATATTACCTCTCTGCTAGGAAAGGTTACTACGCTAAAAAGAAGGTATTTTGGTACTACAAATCATGGCAAAAGCTTGTCCAACAGTCTTCCTCCAACAGAACTATGTATGTTCATTTTCCGACGTGCTTGCCCTGCCACTCTCATGAAATACACTGATCATGCTACATCATCTCCTGACTTGGTACATCAGGTGAAGAGAAGCTACTGTTGGAATAATTTCAGCCCTACCTGAGCCACGCAATCGTTACTTAGTTTGCTTTCCCAGAGACCTGCCAAGAGTTGTGGAAACTCCTTGACACAGAAGCTCATCGGTATACTCCATCTCAAGATCCTGACCAGAAGTGGTAGGCTTCAGCTTCTTGAACCGTTTTCCAAATAATTTTATTGAATGCTTGAATTAACAAGGGTTTATGCCGTGCAGCCACAGACTTCCCTCTGTCTCGTTTTAAGGTATGAAGTGAAACCCCACAATTATCTACTGTATTACTTCTTCGCTAATGCCCCCAGAAGTAATGCGCAGCAGCAGTGATATCGCAAAGATTGTGGAATATCTTTCACCTCACAAATAGCAAGTTATTTCAGATTTCATTTAAAGTACAAAATAGTAGATTTAATTAGAGTCATTATTTGCTTAGAAGTTTTTTCCTTCCCCTATCTCCTTCAAACTTTGTTAATCTCTTTGACTGCTCTGCTCGTAAACCACATCTGATCTTTCTTTTTTAAGAAACATTTTGTTTTCCTGAATAGCTTTAAAGAACAGACTTTAACAAAATCATCACCATTTTGTTAGAGAAGAAAGAGACAACTTTATTTTCTAACAAAAAAGATGGTGAAAGACAGGGAGGAAATTTACTCTGTTGAAGATAGGGTAGTATTTCTAGCATTGTCTTGGTGGGGAAAATGCAGAACACCCTGCACTGGATTAGAGAGTCAGTAAAAAAGCACCGAGAACAAAAAAAAGAAGAGGAAACCATTTTTCCCTTTATTTAAAAAGAAAAACTGGGGACATGCAAGTGAGACAGAGAGGGTTGCCTTTTTTACTCCTGCCACTGTCAGGGTGATTGTAATGGCTGGGATGATAACTGGTAAAGAACTTGCCTTACAGAACCAGCACCCTCATCAGCCTTCCAGCAAACTATTGTCTGTTAAATAAGCAGCAAAACCAATCCCAACCTTTCATGTATTCCCGTCACCCTTTCCAAGTTACTTTCACAACTGAACAAAAAGAGACTTGTTAGAAAAATCTAGAACTCATCAGATATTAAATCAATTATTGGCCACCTCGTGGCCAGCAATAACTTGCTTGGATTACCAATTCAGTGTTCCCACTGTAAGACAGAGAATAATGCAACAACTATGTTTTAGATGCACATTTAACTGGCTGCTCCATCAGCTCTGGACTGAGTCCATAAATGGCTCACTTTCCAACATAATTCACATTACAAATAAGATCCATTGACCTTTAAGAGGGAGCAGAAAAAAAAAAGAGCAAACCAAAGTCTGGTTTAACTACAAGTACAACTTTCTGAAGCACAAGTTGAGGCATTTTCAATTACCTTTCATCAAATACTCAGTGAAACAGAGGAGATTAAATTAAGTGCACTTCAACTGAATCATTTTCTGCAGAATCAAGCAGTCTCAAATTGCTCAGCAACTTGATAAAGAGTAGAAAATCCTGCCCTTCTGTCATGTAAGTGAAAGGCAAGTACAAATGTATTATATATTACATTCGTATGACACAAAGGCTTTTCTAAGAATTATATTAATCTTAGCATTAAGAACATAAAGATACTAATGTTTACTAAGTAGGATTTAGCACACAAGAAACAAAATCCTTTGTGCTTAATTTCTTGAACATGTATTAACAAAGTCCAAGACTGCCTCTGGGAATTTCCCAAAGCAGCGAAGTATCCATCCCTTATCCAGATGCAGGCAAGTCAGCAAGCTCAAACTCCAGTTTCTCAAGTTTTATCGTTGTCGATCATGTTGTTGTCACAGAATAACTTTCACATTTTTCTTTGTTTAAAGATTAGACTAACTATAATCTCAAAGATTGCTGGACTGATGGCACCATCACCCAAAAAGCAGTAACATGCATCTAGAAGATTTGTCCCAAACTACCCCTGCTCCCCTAGATGCAAATAATGTTATAGTTTCCATCCTTCCTCATGCTAGTTCAGTATAGCATGTCAGAATTACACCTTATAAGCTAAATAATCGTATTAATTTTTAGTAATATTATTTTTTGACTCTTCCATTGCTGCCATTTTCTCCCTGAGGCACCGTCCCACAATGTGCTTTGGCAAAACCTGCATCATCATCAGGCTCTTTCAGACCCACACTTTGATGTTACCCTTTATAGACTTAACCTTACAGAAAGCCTGTCAACCTGAAAACCAAGAGACTCAGCTGCATGAGGGCAGTTATCACACTTTTTAGGCCTTCGAGTTCAAACTCAAACCTGTTTTACAGTTGTGCCCTGTGGGATGCATTAAAGAATCACAGCATAGTCTTTTTTCATTATCTGAAGATCTTAAAACCCGTGTCGCTGTCCTAATCATTTAAAGATATTTAAATATTAAAATGAATACTTAATGGCAAATTCAAAAGGATAAATTGTACATTTAAAGCTTTATGGTCAAACATAATAGCTTCTGATTTAACTCCTTTGGGGAAAAAACTCCTACTTATAAATGCTCAGTCTTAAAAAATGCTATTTCTAAATTACTTGAGTCTTACGCTTACACTTCATATGTTGGTAGTATGACTCTCAGAAACTACCCTGCCTATAGTCAGAGGCAGATACACAGGGAGATCTGTAAATTGAATCACAAACTCTTAACCAGTAATCATCACTTGAATCGGCAACCTCAGCTGACAGGACAAACAAAACAGTACTGAATTTATGGTTTTAGTATTTCCTTCTTCTGCAGGCAGCCAAAGTGATCTGACACATTTACGCACGTCAACTTTAGCAGCAGATGTCAAGTGAGTTATTTGCCTGTTCCCCCCCCCCGCCTGCTTAAAACCTTCCAAATGGAATCCCAGAACATTTCCCGGCTAGAAGCTATGTATGAAGCCGTGTTTTCAAGGGGGAGG
>NW_008794665.1:5358335-5375995 GCF_000699145.1 Aptenodytes forsteri
GCGGAATTTGTTTGGGCTAATCCAGCAGGCAAGAAGAAAATGTTGTTCCTTACAGCAAATGCAAGGTAGGGGGATGATGAATGGGTTTTCTGAGGTTCACAGAGTCCCAGAGAATGGAAAGAAAACATTACATATCCATCTTTTCCATATGAGAGGCTGTGTTTTATTTTATAATGCCAAAGCTTAGATAAAACATATTATGCCTTCCTCTACAAATCATGGGCCTTGGCAGAGATCCTGCAAAAGAAAAGTTATCTAGTTTCTACAGCTGTCCCTCTTTCCTCAAACTTCACCCTAAAATTTTTGGGATGCACATTGGGCTGCATTCAAATTCGCTCTTCTCCGTGGGATTCCCCAATAACGAGATGAACATACTGAAATCACAACTCCAGCAATGCTCACATAAATCTAACTAATTTTGAAGTTGCTGTAATTGATTTGTGTTACAAATAGACATATTTCAGCACAAAAGCAAAAGGCTTGCTTCCCAGTGCACCAGGTCTATAAACTAGTAGTGACACATTACTTCTCATAGTGTGCGGGAGAGCTGTATTGTGTAAAACACCAACAGTTCACTCAGTTGAACTAACTTCAGCACACTTCTGTATTGTGTTTTGCTGGAAAATGTATGAAGATGTATTCACTGCGAAAATCTTGCTACAGGGAAAAAAAAGACTATCAAAAAGCAAAATATATACTTAAATATGCATATGTTAACAGAGAGAGCTTAAAATCCTTACCTCTAGAATTCAAAATGAACCAGGACATGCAATCACACTGCCTTTTGTTTTCTTTTTCCAGCACTAAGATATGAAGTCTGCCATCCACACGATTTAACTCTACTTGGTTACTTGAGAAATGACATTTCAAACACAATACTTGAACCACATTCTCTCCCTCACCTTCCAGTGTTCAGAAGCACATATTGGAAAAACCCTAATAGCAAACCACAAGCACAGAATAAACGCATCTATGAGGCAAGGACTGAATAGGGGCAGGCATGTTTCTCTGAATAATAGGCAGATATAGTTAATTCAAAATACAAAAAGACAAACTAAAACCACATCCAGAAACAACAAACAACCTCTCCTGCAGCAGTAACAGGCAAGGCACTATCTCCAAACAGTTATTTTGGTGTAAATACCGAGCAGCTCTTTAAAGATAAGTTTATACATAATGCATAGACAGTATGTATTGCCTGCCTTTGCCCCTACACTGTTGATGTTTTTTCCTTCCCTTACTTCCTTTTTGTGAAGCCTTAGGCCCAAGGAAAGGCTTACTCTTTTCCAGAATTGCAAATAACCCCTGAACATCTGGTAGCTTAGCACTAAGCACATTAGCTCAGCACTCCAAGGTTTGCCACAGAAGTCAGGCAACATTCACCCTTGACTCCACCAAGAAAATTCCTAACATTTTTTTCCCCCCTAATATAAGCATTTCCAATTAGAATACTTCTCTTCATCTTAGGAACAAGCATATGTAACATCACATATCTGTCAGCAGGGCTTTATAGCTGTCACGGTATGGGGATACTTGGGTTTTGGGGTTTTTTTTGGTTTGGGTTTTTTTTGTTTGTTTGGGGTTGGGGGGGGTGTGTGCTAACATAGCAAAACAGATATCTAACACCTCACTATATTTATATAAACAAGCATCATCATCATCATCATAATACAACCAAATTTTTTTGTTAGATTAGGATTAACTCCTACTTTCAAAAAATAGAGGAATGGAAACACCTGGAGTTGAGGAATTTCTGGGCCAGATGTTTTTTGCACTTGCTGTCAGTGGATTTCTTCCTCTCAAATTCTTAATTCACTTTTTGAATTCTTGCAAACTTTCATCATAGCTTACCACAGCATTCAGAACAGCCTGTGGTAGACAGTACTATCGCTTAACTACGCTGCGTGTTAGTCCAGAACTGCTCCGAACATTTAAGATGTAGGCACACCACTGTACAATGATGTCTTATGACTTGTTCTTCATCTTTCCCCTAGTAATACCTGCCATTTGATTTGCTGTGCACTACTTAGCCCTACTGAGCATCAAGCTCCTACCTTCCCAGAGTTACCCACAGGAAGATGATCCCGGAGCAACAACTAAGTGACAAAAGCCAGGTCAGAGCCTAGCATGGTAGAACCGTAATTTTCTTACGTTTCCCATTCCCATGTGCGCACTCACATTTCTCTACATCGAACTTCATTTACAACTTTGTGGCTTACTTAAGCAGGATTGTAAAGGTAGTTGCACAATCCTTTAGAGCTGGCCCTTAACTACCCTGAATAAATTAGTACTTAATTACCTCACTGTTCACCTGCTCTTCCAGATCATTTATACAGCCAACACGACAGGGAGCAGAAGTCTCATCTTATTTTTCCAATAAGTATTACAAGTTTCCAGCTTTCCACAGTTGATACTGCCTATTCCAAAGTGTATTTATACTTGGAAGTTACCATTTAATTTGACATTTAGGGCTATGGAACACAGTGCTTTTCTGCAGGGGAAAAAAAAACCCACTGTCTTACTCATACTCTTCATTTTTGGCAGTCTCCCTCAGAAACACTTTGTCTCATCACAGAGATCATTATCCTGAGGTGATGCAGCCTGCGTGCAGAAACGAGCTATGTGCCATTACGTCTCTCGCAGTAACAGACCTGATTCCAGTTTCACACTGTTACAACACATCACACTTCGTCCTTATTTTATTGCTCTTGACGCCATTAAGAATGACAATTTGATCTATTATCAGGGACTTGGCTCAAAGGGAATGCAAAATAAGGAACTTCAACTTCAGGATAAGTACTGAACCGTACTACTTAGAAAACTGGAGTAAGATTGTTTAAATGTCATTTCAATGCAAGAAAAAGCTTTTTCTATGCTTACAATACACATTTTTGGCTTTTGCCAACAGATCTTCCATCCCATTTCATAAAATTTCAAGTCTACTAGCTACTGCAGTCTCACTGCAAGATGAATTAATAACCCAGTGGGCCTCCTGCTCTGATGACCTCTAAAGCATGGGGATTTATTTTGAAAAAAGTTAACAAAACAGATTGGGAGACCTGGTGAGACTTTACACATTTGAGCAAGGTAGTAGGTAAGAGGAGAGAGGAAAAGCAGTGAAACAGTTGGGTGCTTACACTAGAAAAGAAATCTAACAGCAGCTTATGCCTAACGTGGAGATGGTGCAGGGCTTGCAATTAAGTTACTAAAGATTAATAAAAGAGGAATTTCTCATAAACTTGAAGTACGTGGCTGAAGCTTAGATTAATGTCTAAGATCTAACAGATGGAAGACGAAATCAACAGCCACAGAAGTCAGGAATAAAACTTCCAAGTCAGCATATCTTGGTTTCACGCAATACGTAGTTACAGCAAAAGATAATAATGGATTTATCTCTGTGCCCATCAGTTTCAGCAGCTGATACTTTTTTAATGTAATAAAGAGCAGGTACAAACAAAAATCTGGGTATCAAAATATTATGTGAAATGACAATCTGCATAGCAGTAAGAGGTCTTCCTGAAGCACAAAGCAAAAGGTGCGTATTACGTGCTGTAGCAACTAAGCCAGAAGAAAAGGAGGTCTCAGATCAACTGAGAAAAGGCAAATTTTGGGCACATAAGTAAATATCTGCTAAGTGTCTGCGTAAGTCTGGATGCTAGGATTACAAAGCTTACGGGCGGTGGGGGCGGGGGGGGAGGGTAAATCAAGGGAGTGATTATTATTCCCCTATACAGTGAAGTATCCTAACTGTTCCTGCTGTTACACACGTCTCTTCACACTACACATTATTAAACATTTCAGAAGAAAATACGAGGCGCCAACATTGGAGGGCTGGGGTCCACCTCACCACTGCTTATCACGTCTAGTAGCTAGAAACTGGCTTTAAACACAGAAACATGAATTTCTATTCATAATACCATCTCTGTATTGTAGCCATATAGCATCTTTCATTAGCATAGATTTCCTGAAATACTTAAAACGGGAAGATAATGGTAATGTGGGATGGAAGGTAGAGGCAACCAAATACGAGCAACCAGTGTGAATTACCAGTTAGTTAATATATTTTTTTAATAATTTCCTGAAAAAAAAGTCTTCCTTCTGTGATTTTCTTAGTGTTTTTTCAGTTTCTTACGTCTTTTCTGATTTTAACAGAAATTCCTGCTTGTAGCAGAATGCAAGAGACGCAGTGAAAGACCTCGATTAGAAATTCAAAGACTGGATTTGAGGAAGACTTCTTTTTTCTCTTCTAACTAAAAGATGTATGAGACCATTTCACTGAGCTGTATATTCCCTACTGCCCTAATTTCCTAACATTTTGATTTCAGGGAGTTATCAAGAGGATGAGACGTGGTCTACCAAAACCTTTCACTTTAACACTGTATTCACAGAACTGAAAGACACAAATGCACACACACACACGATGGAAGAGCTTCACCACTTGAATACTTAGCCTTTACAAACTTGGTCCCCCTGATATCCTTGCTCTTCCACAGTTACAATCACTGGCCTTCCTATTCATATTTAATATTGCTGTCCATATGCCACAAACATCTCTTTAAATGGAAGAGCCAGCTGCAAGAAGCTATTAGAAACTTCATTCCTTTGAACACTGACATTACTGTCACTGGAAAAAGGAGGAAGAAGGAAGAACAAATTCCGAGTACAGTGCTTGTTCACAATCAATAAAATGAATCCCTGCATGTGCCCCTCATTTGGCCACCGCTGGAAATCAGTGCAAGACTGAGGAATGGTATGCCCACCTCCCCCTCTAAACGCAGCAGCCAGGGAAGGGGAGAACGCACTGCCTGGGGGAACGCCATGCGATGGCAGCGCTCACTCGGGCAGCAACTTCACATCTACTTTAAAAATCTTCTGCAAGTGCCAGCCACGAGGATTATACAGCTTTTTATCTGCTTTACAGCAAACAAAGCAGTTGCCAAGATAAAGCCATTGTGCGCAACCCAGCAGGGTTACAAACATACAACCGCAAGCTTAAAAGGTAACAGGAATTGCAATAAACTACTACCCACCTCTCTCCTGCCACTGTAAGACCATATTGGAGTCAAAGTATTAAAACACTCATGCTGGTTTGAAGGCCAGGGCTAAAGAGAAAGAGAAGTGGATTATCTCTGGTTCTTTACGCAGTTCTGCTGTGCAGACAGACCTGTCTGCTACCTCCTGCAGCCTGACATCAGGGCTTGACTTTGCCAGGGGGTCTCTTCCCCTCCCATGTCCTCCTATAACACTCCCACGTACAAGGGATTATGACAACCAACTTCTATCAGAAACTATCGCTAAACATTATCATTCAAAATTGACTTTAGATCATGTAACAAATCACAAAAGCACAAAAACCATACTTCATCTACATAGTATTAATTCCAGCCATATTTTTTCTCACTTTTCTTTTTCCTTGTCAGATTTTTTGGGACTAGTATGAAAGGCAGGCTAAGAGAAAATGAGGTTTTATCCCAAACCCCCAACTACGCCTGAATATGCAACCAAGAAGTCTTCCTATCTCTTAAATCTCTTGTTATCCCCCATTAAAGACAGGGATTTACAAAGCAGAAATTAAGTGTCAGGTTTTAAAAATTACAGTTGCACATTGGTTTCAACATGCTTTCGTCACTGTAAATTCGTTTAGCTTGTTGCTGTCCCCATGATTTTCTTGCAAAAGCACATTTCCAGTTTTGGTTTATGTCTAACAGTTGCAAGAGTTGTCTGTTTTCTCTATTGGGAGACAAAATATAGGACATTATGCATCTAATCTATAGATTAGCATAAGAAGCATAACCGTCTTTCCACAGCACTCAGGAGAAAGCAACTGAAACTCAGATGAATATATCAGATACATTCATTTCCAAGTAAAATACAAAACAGAGGAAGTCATGTTTTGGTCTGAGATCTTTTACTTAGAAGAGAGGAATAGGGGGATGCATGTCAGGGTTTTTTCTCAACATGTTGGACCTCCCTTATTTTACTGAAGACCTCTTTACATGCAGTATACTAAAAAACCAGGATGAAAAAAGAACTCCTCTAGCTCTGCCTGACCCAGCCATAAAATTATAGTCAGGTCATATTTAGACTTCCAGAGATGACCTGATATACTGAACATCAAAGCTAGACCAACCTATTTCTTTATACTTTGTTAGATGAACCTAACAGTTAGTTCAAGTCCAGAGGACTGGCTCTCATATGCTCTAAACATTTCTGGCCCTGTCATGAACCTGCTCCATGACTGCAAGCAAATTTCACCACTTTCCTGTACTCTTTGCTTGCCTACTCTGCATTTTGTCTGAGAACCTAGGCAAACCAGAACCCAGATCATGAAACCACCTCAGTGACCATCCCAGACAGAACTACATTAAACACCTTTTCAAGTCCCCTTGAATTTTCCATCAACGTCACAAATGCTGTCCTAAAGTGGAACATGCTCCCAGAGCAGAGACTTCAACTGCAAGATTATCCGGGCAAAGCTCATCCCTAACATATGATTACCTACAGATGTGCATGACTAACCTAGTACCTTTAGACTCCCTTTACCAGCATTTTGACAGCATGATTGAGCTCATTCTACAGTATGAATCTTAAATAGGTTGGATTTGTGCCCCACATGCATGTTGCTCTCCACTGCCTAGAAAAGGAGACGAAGGCGATTAGCTGAGGCGGAGACACAAGGCAAGATGAATCCAGCCCCAAGTCTCCACACATACCTCATAAAATAGCCTCTCCTTTTCAGCTAAGGCCTCTAGCTGCTACCATCACACAGTTTCAGCAATATAGTAAGTCAAAAGATTTGAGTCAGCAGAGCAAACCAAACCAAAACAAAACCCCCACCGGTCACAGTCCATCCTCTGGTTATATACAACATGATAGGAATACATGTAAACCTCTAAATGTAAAAGCTGGGCTGTCCAGCTATTTGGTTTGAATGCTTACATGACAGTACTCAGAAATGAGAAGCTTTTTCTCCTATCTACGGCTCTTTCTGTGAATTTCTTTTGAAGAAGATGGCAACCACACTACCCACATGCATAATACCTATAGCAGGAGAAACTGTCAACTTCCACCAGCCTCCCACCAACACAACTGACGCCATCTGAGCTCTGAGGTTTAATCTGATTCAAGTCAACCAACCTCCTGAACCACGCTCAGCAAAACATATTTTAGTTTTTCCCTTTCAGGAATCCCTTCTTCCCCCCACTACAAGCACATTAGAACATTGCTCAAAGTGACTAGCTTTTTTGGAAACAGATTTTTTTAAGTGACTTGACAGACTGATCTGCGAAGAAGGCAAAATTAATGCCTTCATTTTCAACCCATATACTCAAGATGTAGCTTTCCACATGTCTATTACTAGACAGCAAAAACAAGTATAAAACCCCGACAGCATGACAAATATCAGTTAGAGATAATGGGTACAGTCTAAATGCAAACTTAATTATAATGGAATTGAAAGTTAAGAAGCCACAAAAAACCATTAATAAAATATTGCCAAAGAGTACAGATAATGGATTAAAAAACCCTACTCTCTTTCTCCTCCCTCCTTCCCCAAGTCTTTCCCTGAAGTCTGTTGCTTCTACGGACATATTTTGCTCAGCTGTGTGCTTGTTAAACTGTTTGAATGCTGTAAGGCTCTGCTCCTGGGATAAAAATCTGGGCTAATTTCTTCTTCTTCTGGTATAAAAAGCTTCTACAACCAAATAAATTCTTAAAGGACAGAAGCAATTTCCTCCCCCACCTTGCAAGTTTTCACATACGCATCTCCCAGTTGCGGGACTCTAAATGACACCTAAGTAAGAGGATGGTGAGGCCATCTTCAGAAGCAATACGGTCAAGCCCACACCATTAAGCTTCAAATCACTGCCTTAAAAAGACCTGCTGATGTAACCCCACAGCTGCAATCCTATTTGAATTACAGCAAGCGTAATATTAAAGTTGAAGATTGTACCATCTACAGACTAATGCCTTAAAAACAAAATGCAAAAACAGCCTTGCATATGAAATACCTTTAAATCAGGAGATGAATGACTGGCCAAACAGCAAGTTTTCTCTATATTTCAATTTTACTTTTAAATTTGTGGTTATATTTTTTCTTTTAAAGGTAATAACAGATATTCAGTAACTAAGGAGAGCTTTTATAGTTGCTGTCAAGTCAATAGTCTACAATTCCAGCTTTCCTCAGAGCTGACAGGAGAAATTTTGTGTATTTCTTCCAGGTAAAATTGGAGTCACCATGCTCCCCCCCAAACCCAAAGGGGACTCTTGCATTTAATGAACCCTTATTTCCCTTTTAGTGTTCAACTACTACAACCCAGTCAGAGTTCAGAAGCACCACTGCAAGTAACAAAAGGCATCATTTATTAGCACCAGAAATAAGCAAAATACTTGATCTGTAGATCACTATCCATTTCATTTGAACATCACACAGTTAAAGATCAATTACTCGTTTGGTTTAGTACAATGCAAAGTTTTGGAATAGCTGCACATTTGCTTGTTCTCAAAAATCGATCATGAAAGTGTTCTTTTGTGCAAATGCTTTATTTAATCTCTTGCTCACTGTAAAACTTAACTGCCAAAAGAAAAACGAACACAACCCCCTGCTATCAGGGAATACTGTGCTGAGGACTTTTTTTGATATATTTTCTTTATACTTATATTCTTACAAATTATCTATGTGAGAAGCAGATGATGAGCAGCAATTTGGCAACACTTCACCATCTGCTATTTGCAGATCTAGTCAAATTCAGAGAGTTAATTAAAGATTAAAGACAGGGACCAATACTGTTGAAGCGAAGAGCCATCTTCTTTCCTGTTATGACCGTAAATAAATAATTTCAGTAGCTTGTTCCCACTCACTCCAATACAATCATAAATCTGCAACATCGTAAGGGCAACACAACTTGCATTTGTAATGTACCTGTACATCTTCTATTTTAATTAACAAAAAGATACTAAAATCACATCAGCTTTATTAGAATGCCACAATCACAACAGACTACCCAAAGCCCTATTCAGGAAAAAAAGTGTTAACACCTCTACCACTGTAAGAAACAGAAATTACAACTAAAAACCTCTTGTAGAAGGGGTTATGGAAAATCCTAGCTAGAGAAAGAATTTTTAGTCAGCTTGCAACAACTTTCGTCATCTATTACACACATATTTACACAAGCAATATTTAATTAAGGGTGAATGAAGAATGAGATGATCCTATCAGTTCCCTTTTGTTACTACTTTGATAGCAGGCTACCTCCTTGCCTTCCAGTCTACATCTCCTACACTGCTGCTGCAAGAACCAGCCCATATTAGAATACCACCCTCCCTCCTCGGGGCTCCCAGACCCTCTCCTCTGCAGCCTTACTTCAGCTGCCTCCCCCATTTACTGCATCTCTTCTGTCAGGGTTGGGAAGGAGCAACAAAAAGATGCAAAACTGGAATGGGTGCAACAAGCCCTCCCAAGATGCTGATTCAGGTGTACGAAGCAAAGGTTTCTGCTTAACTCTGAAGAGCAGTAACCAGAGTTTGCTCTTTCATAACGGGTCTGAAAGCACCACTCTGTTTCCTCTGCTACCTGAGACCGCAGCTGCACCGTGCCAAGTCCAAAAGCTGCACCGGGCTGCTGCACAGCAGCTTACTGTGGCTGGCTGCCAGTTAGAGCAACATCAGTGGAGATGAGCTCCTCGAGATGCCGGTTGCCAGCTGACCCTGCCTGCTGCTCAGGGCTCCTCGGCCAGCCGGAGAGCGATGGATAAAAACAACATGACTGCAAGGCTGCGGGACGCACAGGTATGGAAGTTATTTGAGGATGGGGAGCTAGCTCGGAAGATGCTGTGGGGAGAGAGCAGGAGAGGCCTATGAGCTGAAAAATGGCAAACTCTGTCCTCCCCCCATCAAACAGAAGCTGGTAATGGGTTGAGAGATAATTACTGAAGAGTAATTATACTAGAAACAGCTTACTTCTGTAGATTGCCAATTTTTTTTTTTTTTTTTTTTTTAATTAAATGCCATCAAACATCAGTCGTCTTGCTTTCTCCTGCTCATTTTCCCAGCTGTAAAAATTTTCAGAACTGGCTGAGAGCGCATCATGGCAGCAAACAACCTCTGGTTCACCAGCACTTCATTGAAGCTTACCTCCTATGACAGTGTTACATAGGAAATAAGGCAAACTAGGAATTTATGGAGCCTGATTTGGGTTAAATAATATTTTGTTTAGACTAAGAAAACTTGAACCAATTGAGATTTTATATCAAAATATTTAATTTCTTTCTAAACGCAAACATTAAGTTCTCCTCAACTTCTGAAATATCATCTCTCCACAAGAGATAAACCACTGCATAAAATCAAAATGAATCCAGAAATACTTTAGTGTTTCTAAAATTGCACTTTCTGCCACAAGCACCAACTGAAAATTCCACCCAGTTTGTATTAGATGTTGAACTTAGAGTTTCCAGGGCAAAGATGAAAAGGAAGGAAGTTGTTTTGACACATCTCATTGCAGGTTTAGACCAAAACCAAGATTTTTCACTGGTCCTGTGGTGGGGAGGAACCACACCACCTGAATGACTCACTCATGACGAAAACCTGCAAGAAGCTGCAAGAGTCTCTCAGATTTCTTTAAAAATGATTCCCTAGATGAAGGGTATTACCTGTTGAAAGTAGACAATTACATGAGCAAATTGTGGACTTACAGCTCCTAACTGCAAAACTGAACTGAATTTACACATGCAATCTTTGGTCCTGTAGATTACATTTGGCTGCTACACGAGAGAAGTTTGCATGAAGTGTTTGTTGTGGGCACAATATTCTGCAAACAAAGAACAGAACTGTCAAGCAAGCTTTCTACTAGACTAACTAGAAATGACTTATTAACCCTCAGAGAAAAATATCTAGATTAATTAAAAGGAGATTTGTCACCATTTATGAAGTAGAATTCCTGCCACTGTAAATTCTGTGTTGAAATCACAAGGTCAGTGTGTGATAACTTAGATGAACAAAAAACATTAGGTCACCTTCCAGTTTGTATTCCTAAAGTGTTTCTTCAGAAATGGAGTAGGAAGATACTATTGCATTTTACCTTTTCACTGCAGAGAATTACTCAGCCCTCTGAGCCGCATGCCACAGCTCCCAACACACACAGTCCACACAACCAGTGTGAGAGTCTTACGAGGTTTGAGATTGCCATTTCCAATCATGTAGTTTGAAGCAGGTTTTTATAGTCCCATCCCTACGCAGGCATCTACGACAAACCATAAGCAATCCAGTGCCCCCACCCCAAGTTTCAGGATCAGGGGTTCAGCATATTCCCATGCTAGGAATCCCTACCTAATTCCTATCTGTATAACTTTGGGTGTTAATTTTGCAAACATTTGCCTTGCTGTTAAATTTCTCCCCCTCACCTCTAAGAGTTCATGCCACGTTCAAAAGATTTTTGTAAAAGTAACAACTGCATCACAGCAACAGTGATAGCAATTACAGAGAGTCTAGAGGTACCATTTCTGTAGTCTTTGCTAGGTTAGGCATTTAGCAGGTAAGAATTACTTTGAATTTCATGATTTTTTTTCTCTCATGACATCAAGTACTAAAAATAGAAAGTTTTGTATGTTCTCTCATGACAACATCAAGTACTAAAAATAGAAAGTTTTGTTTGCTTTCCAAATATGCCCCCCTCGCCCCAAGAAAGGAGGAGGAAACAAAAGCTTGACAAAAAAATTGAGGTGTGTATTCCCACAGTACCAAAGGCAAGTTCTCAAGGTCTCCAGTACTATATTCTGAACACCAAAATTGCAACACAGCATTTTTTGATGTGCAAAGAACCAACTGATGATTCCCCTCAAGCTCGTTACTGCACTTAGAGACTTGGTGTATCACATCCAAGACCATTTTTAGGCTGTTTCCACTGCAGTCTATTTATTTCAGGCTGCCTCTGTACATGATTTTCTGAAGTGAGTATCAATGGTATATTACAGAAATATTGAGGTTAAAAAAGGAGATGCTGATTGCATCACCCAGAGCATTCTCCTGACGGGGCAGGATTTTGTTCTTATTTAGGATGTTTTGCACAGTCCAACTTGAAAAATATCAAGCAATAACTTTTTAAACTATTCTTGTCACTGATATCTGTTTACCAGCAGAGGTTTGAAGGTCTTCTGCTTTTTTGCTGAAAGACTCCACTAAAATTTTTCATTTAATTAGTCCAAGTTTTATATTTCTATTTCTCAAGCTTTGTAGTTTCAAAACGTGCCCTGGTTCCAGACCCTCACCATCAGGTTATTCCTTGCTTAAATAAGCTACATACATTCAGTCTTTCTGTTTCTAAATACATTTAAGAGAGGAAAGAAATGCAGTCAACAGCACAAATTATTTAATATGTACAACCCTGGAACGTATGAGGCAAATTTGAAACACGGTAATTGGGAAGGCTCTGGTGAGCGATCGCCAGGAGCACCATATACAGCTCTGGCCACCTGCGATCAAGAAATAAATTCATACCCTAACAGGTGCAGAGCAGGGCTGTGAAGATGATCACAGCAACCCTGGGTCTGTTTTCTGAGAAGCTAAAAGGGTTTACCTCCTTCTGCTACGCAAAATGAAAGTGGGGGAAAGGGAGGGAGATGGTTGCCTGCTGTAGAGACATCAGAACATTAAAGGGGAAAGACGGGCTGGAGGGAAGCCGGTGGACAGTGCTGACCACAGAACAAGTGGGTATAAATTGGGCCATAAATAAGAAGCTTGCCAGACATGAGCGCTGCAAAGGTCTCACAGAGTCTTTGAATCCAGGTAGAGAGAAACAAATCTCAACGGTGTTAAAATGGAGTTTGAACCATTTCTGGAGAGGGTTGCAAGAGCACTGGAGGTGACAGATGAGTGGATTCAGTTCTCCAGGAGAGGTCCTTCCTGGTCCTGTAATTCCTCCTTTTGCGATTTTAAAATAATCGCTCCTGATTCCCTGTCAGTTGCCATTACTGCTTTGCTAATTTTGGTAGTGGTGCCATACGTACAGTGCTCTGCTTTTGCCATCAAGCCATAAAGTTCACATACACGGCTTCCCAGAGGACTAGCAACCAAGTATTTACACATGCAGAAACACAGGGAAGAGCCCTAACGGCGATAAGGCAGCACTGCTTTGGCAGGGAGAGGACGTCAGCTCCTGATGTCTTGGAGGCAAGACTTCCTTCGGAGATCAACATTCGCAGTTATGGTTTGGGTTTCGGCAATACTGCCCAGCACAGGCAGCTCTTACACAGTGGTCACTGTATCAGCATTACGCAGTGGCCACTATATAAAAAAAATCTTTATAATTTATATCATTTTATATGTATTTCATATATATGATTTTAATAATTTATAGTAAAATACACACACAATAGACTCTGAATTTTGTGTGTGTGTGTATATTAAAAATTCCTATCCAAAAGTTATTTCAGATAAATATTTAGGAAAGGATTATTACACAGTAACCTCTCTACTAAATATAAGGCTGAAGACTGTTGACATACAGTTTCACTGAAAAATATATGTTTTCTAATATTAGGTATAAAAGCATGAACAAAAGTATGAATAATTTTACAATGTGGTTTAAATAACATTATGCCGCGTGTACCTTTACACATCACTTACCTTACAGTGCTTCCTTTAAAGGAATCCATTTTGTCGAGTGAGGCTCTTGCTTTTTGAGCAAGCAGGTCTCTTCCGGCTCAAAAAGCCAGAATATTTTTCTAATCATTGCAATTTTTTTTTCTATTGATAATATATTATCCTCAGAGATACTCTTGCAACTGTTGCCATTATGAAACCCTGCTATGTATTAGGCACTTCCACTTCACAAAACTCATTTGGCTTAAGAGGAGGACAATTAGTGCTACTTTTATCACGCAGGTTATTTCTGCGATTTAACATGCAGATGCAGGGAGGCTTTATCATCTCAAGACCAGCATTTTTGTACAGATATTTATCTATAAACTAGACTGCTTCCAACTTGTATTTAAGTCTACATTTTGGAACTTCTCTCTTCTTCCACTGATACACATTTTTGTTACATTTACACATCACCTTGGTGATCCCCAAGGTGTAAACATCACCTTGGCTGATCCCCAAATGTGGGATATTCTTCAGGCCTATATGAAACTGCATATAGACGGTTTCATGCATATAGACATGTCTTAAATGCCATTAAGACATCATATGCTTGGTGCATAAGACTTTCTTCATTATTAACTTCCTCAATTAATTTGCCCAAGAATTTGATTAACTAATACACAGGTCAACACATTTCTGACAAGCAGTTCAGCAAGAAAAATTACCATACAATTTTATTCAACCTAATTCCTCTAAAATAAACTAATGGTAAAGGAACTAAGTACTAGTCAGAGGCTTACACATTTGCTTAGAAATGCACAATTAACTGTGTGTCTTGCTAATTCCCAGCTCAATTAGTGAAAGAAATGTGATAATTTAAAACATACTGACAAAAAAAACTTAGCTATGAAAACAAAGAACATTTTAACAGATGTGAGCTTAAAAATCTTAATAAACGAAAAACATATCCAATGTTCTGCTATTTGACTGGAAAGGATAAAAAGCTTTGCACTGGACGTAAAAACGTACAGCCATGTTTCTGAGAGAGCAGTTGGTTGAGGGTGGGGGTGTTGGTGGTTTTAATGGGGGTAGTTTTGCTTTGTTTTGTTGCAATCTTCCTTTTTTATCACTAAGATGCATTAAATAGTTTAAAGCACACTGAACAACTTTGGTTTAGGGAAGAGCACTGTCAAGTATTTAAAGACTATGAATGCCAATGGGTTTGTCCCATGTATAAGCATTTTAAGTTCCCAAACATGTCCTATTTGAAAACACAGGCATCTTAAGACTAATTTCTTTTGCTGGACTTTTCTACTTGCTTTTTTTCTTAGCTACTGTAGTATCATCATCATCATAAATATCATAATTAATTCTAAGTGTAACTAAGTTTTAAATGCTGGCATGTATTTGAATCTGCATCACAGACTTCTGATTTGAGAGTTCACTTTCTGAACTGAAATTTTGTTGGACCTTTCAATAAGACTGAGATCAGTCCCTTAAGATGGCAATACAGAAAACAGAAATTGATCAAAATTGAGAATTTCTGTTTACACAATTCACATATTCCTTTAATACCCTGGGTTTTTTTCCCTTCACTTTACAGTAGGAAGACTGCACACAGACTTTTAATAAAAGCTTTTCCACGTTTTGGGTTGAGGGTTAAAAGGTTAGCGGTTTACCAATTTAAGGAAAACAAACCATACTTCTGCAGAACAAACTGAACAAGTTTCCTATATAGTCTCAGATACTGAAGAGTCCTGTGAACGAAAAGAAATAACAGACCAAAATGATGCCCTGCATGCAGCAGCAAACAGTAAGCAGATACAATTTTGGAGCCTATACACTGATCAAGCCTCTTCCGTGGGAAAAACCTTTGCAAAACATACAATAATAATTAAACCCCACAAAACAGTGAAATCGTACAGGTTTGTTTTTAAATGGGTAAGGAGGAGAGAAAGCCTCCCTTGTGAAATACTTTCCAGCAAAGGTGGCACTGTGCTACATCTGACAAGGATTACAAAGGTCAAGCTATATAGCAGTCTGAAACTAACAGATGGCACCAGACTACTTTTTTCAAACCCAACAGGAACAAGCAAATCTAAGCTAGGAAAGCAAATACTTAAATAGTGCTAACAACTATCTGAGTAAAGAACTAACACAGACCAGAACACCTACACACACACATGTCCCGGTACATGCACAGCATGTTACTGCAAATCTGACATCAAGAAACCAAGGGGAAAAAATTTGGTTAACTTTAGTTACGGAACATATTAGAACAAATGCCAAAATAAAGCTAAGCACCAGAATTCAGACAGTGAGACTAAGTGAAGTCTAAATGTTTGATCCTGTGAAAGACTATTCTGAAAAAATACATTACTAAGAGATCACTTGTATCTTTTTTCTCCCAGCAGAAAGAGCTATCATTTGTGTGAGCTGGGGAAATATTTTTAAATTTTAATACACCATCGTGCACACCTCATTAAAAAAAGAAACAGAAGAACAACTATCTTTACTGCAGAAAAGCACTCATGATGTTTGCACATGTATAGACAATACTGGACTCCAGAAAGCATGCAGAGTAACAGCCCTGCTATGGAGAAACCAGTACTAGATCTTTGACTGTCACACAGGAACAGTAGTTATAACGTGTCTCAATGTAGATGGCTCAATACATCTTCCTTTGCAAGTAACAGGTCCAAGTTTTTGACATGAAAGAGTGGACTGCCAATATGTCCTAGACGGTGTGTTTTTCAGACTTTACTAATGCAAAATGCCACAGAACATCCATACACCAAAGATTCAACATCGACTATCATTAGAAACAAATGTTTAAGTCAAGAGGAACCAGTGATGGTATAGAAGAGATCCCATCATCCCAAAAAGGCTCAGCAGTGCGTTTTTTTGGAAGTTGATTATTGAAATGCAAAAGTCATGACACTTTTTCATTAACTTTAAGTAAAAAACTACGAAAGCCAGTTCTTGGAGCCACTGCTAAGTTTAATAGGGGTTAAAAACAGAGCTGCTATCAAGATGAGGTCAAATGGGGAAGTTTAGCAGTAATACTGTTAGTTGATACATCAAGTTATATTGCCCAAGTTAAAAGAGTGAATAATCAATCTGCAAGTTTTAACATCTAGTAGTAGTAGTAGTAGTAGTAACTACTCCACTTAATTTCATCCCCAGTAAAATGGCTTATATAGGCAAGAATACAATTAGCACTTACTTAGTTTAAGATTAGTAGTAGTACTACTCCACTTAATTTCATCCCCAGTAAAATGGCTTATATAGGCAAGAATACAATTAGCACTTACTTAGTTTAAGATTTTATTTCATAAAGGAAAAACCTGATAGCCAAGTCCCAAACTGAAGAGCCACTCCCAGTTATCCCTTTGGATTTCCAAGTAATACATATCTTTAACGCTCTTCCTTCTCTTCCACCCTAACACAACTGCAAGCAAGAGAAGAGCACTAAATGAAAATTGTCAAATTCTGCTTATTGGAGCGTATGAAAGTTCACAGCAGCCCTCTGCAAGTCAAACAGTGCCAGTCTCATCACACACTTCCAGTAGATTAGGCAGCCTCACATTCAGGCAGAGCTTTGAACCCATTTGGCTGGGGAGCTCTCTGTGGTACCACTACTCCCTATGAACACAAGAGGAGTTCATGCACGTGCACAGCCCCAACCCCATTAGTCCCAAGGTAAGATAATAAACTTGTAGAGTGACACTCCACTTATCAATGGACTCAGCTAATTCCAAGTAGACAGCACAAAAGCCAAACTCAGCTTATACCTGCAGATTTTCAAAGACAAGAGTAGGAAAGACATCCCTTTAGGTCTTGACCACCATCCAGAAATTCAAAACATAGGAGAGTTTAAGAAGGCCTACAAGCAATTTTTACTTTCACTCTGCATAGCTTACAAAACAAAATTGAGGATTTAGTCCTGTCTTATAAAGAAGCAGTTTTCAGAGATCAGGTGCCAGTGCCAACATTTTATTGGATGCAGAAAAGCCTGGTCTACATAAAGGCACCTGCCTTCAGACACCAGTTTTGAGAGTTTTTAAAGAACTCTCTATATATCA
>NW_008794665.1:5376053-5417916 GCF_000699145.1 Aptenodytes forsteri
AAAAAAAAAAAAAAAAAAAAAAAAAGAAAAACCACTCCCTTTTTCAAGAGTATTTGTTTCATCTGTTTTAACGTTATCAACACACACACCCAAAAATCAAACACATTTTTCTGAAATAGCACTGCTAGCTTACATACTTATTGGCAACTTTACCACTAACCTCTGGAGAAAGGTAAGTATCCACTTTATCCCTCTTTTCCTCAAAGTATTTCTAGGAACCATGACACATGAACATTCAACTCCTACTTGTGATGTTAAAATTCACGTTAACCTTTTACAGTTTGAAGCAATAACAAATTAATTTCATATATTAAAGTATGCAAAATAATAAAAAGTTAGCCAGCGATATTATCAGTACTCAGAACACTTTCTTCCATTTCTTCCAAAATGCTTTGGAGCCAGATACTATTAAAAAGTGTAAACCATAAAAGAAGGCGGCTCATCTTTCTGTAGCCTTGCAGTGACTTTTACTGACTATATCTGGCTTGAAATTCAAGAAGTGCTGAATAATAATAGAAACCATCCTTTTAGTTTCGGACCACAACCGCACTGTTAAGTGTCTTTTTTCTTTTAAATACACATTAATCTTTTACTTCATGTAATCTCTACTTACAGTTTTGAATACAAGTGGTCTGTTTGTGAAAACACTCTGATTTGTCTGTATTGCCTTCCTAAAAAAATGCAATAGCTGCTGCTACAGTTTTAAAATGCTATGCCCCCCCAGTGCAGAGCCCAGTCACCTTTCCACCTCTCCGGGTGGCTTTCAGAGCTTAAAAATTACAATTCTGCCTAATTCCAACCGTGGACTCAGCACTTGCAAGTTGAACTCCAGCTTTCTCGATTTCGCTGTTCTCCAGCATAGTATCTGCGAAGACACAGCAGAAGACAGAGAAGGACTGATGCCAGTTAAAGCTGGTATTTTACAGTCTCTCTCCTTTCTCATAAGATTTCAGAAACGACCTTTGGTTTTGTGGTTTGTTTTTGTTTTTTTTTTTTTTATTTCAACACAAAAGATAAGCATGTTTGCAAAAGACTGATCTATAGTTTAGGTCAGTCAGAAATACTCAGTGGTGATTTGATTCTACAGCCAGGTTATGCTCAATTACTGCCATATTGGGCCACTGAGCCCAGTCTCAAAATGATTGTGTTCTTAGTACACATGGACTACAAACACATCAAAGAGCTAGACCGAGCTCTTACCACACTTACAGCAAAAGGACTGCACTGTCTGCTTAATACCACCACACACAAACAAGGCATATGAAACTAAATGCATTTTGTACACTCCAAAAATCATCTTTCCTGAGACCTAGCTACAAAGCTTAATCCCACATGTGCGTATTTAAATAAGGCACCTCCTCAAGCTGGAAGCAGATGTATCTCATCAACAGGTAGCTTTATTTCCCTCATTGCAAATACGCAAGTCATAGAAGATAGCTTAAGCACCAGTAAAACTGATACTGCACGCGGCTTAGTGTTTTGTGTCCACGGGGCTTAGCCCCCTCAGCCTGCCCCCCTTCCCACAGACACTGAGTGCCTTGCTCTCCCCGTGCTGTTATGGTAGACATCACTGGGTGGCACTGTTAGACAATGTTCATGTCCTTGTCAAGGTAAGCAATATCCTCTCTCCCCCCACCTCTGCCAATTTTTAACTGCTGGTAGTTCAGCTGTGCAGGTTTTTCAAGGATGCTGTTGCAAGCAGCAGCAGCACTGCTCTCTGACATCCCCTTTTGCACTACAATGTGCTCTGAAACGGTGCTTGCTCCTCAGGGAAATAAAACCTGGTGCTTTGCAAAAATTCCAGAACGTATTTTTTTCTTTGAATACTGTAGGCGTACAGTGCTATATTTGCAAATCCTCAAATACAAAAATAGTTGTACTAAAACTCCAGCATCATTCCCTATAGTTGTTTTTACTGTCAATGAAGCCACTGTCGTAATGACCCCAAAACCTAATCTCAGAAGGGCCACATGCGCTAATACCGTTACAGAGGTGCTCCCAACCTTTCCCTGTCTGCACTCAAAAGTCCAATTTTGCCCAACTAGAGAGAAAATACTTAACATGTATTGCTCTGCTCTTTAAGACACTGTCAACTGCTAGTTATTGAATTTGGCAAGATACTAAAACCAAAACAAAACTCATTAAAGAATAATAATAAACTTCTTAAATAGAGGTAGCTTAGTTGCAGTTAGAATATTATTCTTCTTTTTTAATTCTTTATTAGAATAATATTCTTTACAGATTAGTATATGCTCAGAAATATGCTCAAAACTGCAGTAAGATACTTATTGAAAGGTGGGAAGGCTACTCTGATGGCCCAAAACGTGTGGGCTAATAATTACCAGAAATTTCACATAGGTTCTTCACCTTCCAGCACAAATTGCAAGGTTGATGTAATATTACAGGATGTGGAAAATTAGAAGCCAGAGCCTTGACAGTGACTACAGGACTTCAAATATAGCTATTATTTGACCAAAAGCAGGCTTGACGCACATACACCCAAAAAAAAAAAAAGAATTCCAACTCTACAAAGATGTCTGAGGGTCAGAAATTAGCTACTGTATTTCAGTATCGCAAATGGTACAGTATTCCTACATATTAGGAATAATATGTAAAAGCTTACTTAGTACTATTAACTATTTGCATCCACATTATACAATACATAATCAACATTATACATAATCAACAGCTCTACTGAAAAAATATCCCTTACTTTTCAAAGAAATAGGATGGGAGGAAGGAGGTTGAAAAGTGATATTAAGATATAACAATTGTACAGCTTATGGGTTTTCAATGCTCCGCTGTGTACAAGGAATTTGGAGTAGTCAAACACTGAATTCAGAGCCATACAGACCTCATGACACGACACCACTGTGAAGAAGGATATTAGAGATGCGAACGATGTGGATGCGACAGCCTGGGTCACCCAAGGATTCCTCCCCCACCTCCCATAAATACATATATTGGATATTACACATGGCATTCAACTTCCACAGAAGAAAATGGCAGCTTCTGGGTAACTGAATGAGACAGGACTGGTTAGGACTTTGTGCTTCACCTCTTAAACCTCACCGGCTCAATTACTTTCCATTCCTGCATTTTGCTCTGGGGGCTGAGACAAGTCAGAGGTGCTGGCAAGAAAAACCTAGATGCAACCACTGACTTACCATCTTTAACTGATCTTGAACCAGGAGTATATGGCCTGCCACACCTACCACAATGCCACTGGCTCCTGGCACCAGGACAGCTCGAGGCCATGGGGTGTGGACCCACTGGGAACCCACTGCAAACAAATTCATCCTCAAGAATTATTCTGTAGCTGGCCACCTTCTGATGCTTAAAGCAAATTCTGCTGCAGCTTTGTCTACACCGTGTTGGACGTTTGAGCGTCTTGGCATTCAGGAGATGGAACGCACTTACCGGAGTCATGGCAACCCGGGGAACCAGAGGACTGCCAGCGTTAAGTTAACCCACAGCGTGAACATTTCTCAGTTTGTTCCCATGTTGTCAGAGCCTGGCAGCTAAACAGGAAAGTCAACCAAAATAAAGGAAGCAGTACTACCAAACAAGTATCACATCTGAGCTGCTGCCTGTGATGTACTTCTCATCCACAAAATACAATCCTGAAGTCCTGATACAACATGCAGATGTTTGTTTTAAAATAAAGGCAAAATATGAACCTTCACACCAAAACTGATACGGCAATGAAAAAGCAACCTTAATTCTCAGGTAAGCTGATCATTACTATCTGTTTTATTGTGGTTTTCCCATCATCATTCAATCCCCAACATCACTCCACACATTACTTTAATAACTGGGAAATTTAAATCCTCTATGTACTATCTCCAAACTTGGGATCTACCCTTTGAACAGTCAGAAATTAATATGCCATATCAAGACTGAATGTGGAGGAGCCCAGACCAGCAGCTTGCACCTAGACACCAACATGAGCTGCTTTACATGACCCAACGTCTTCATTAACTCAAACAACTACTGTGAAGAGCTGCCTTTAACGGGTGTCAAAAATATTTAGCCCTCTTTCTTTTCCTTTTCTAACTGACAAATATGTTTCTCTTCTGCCTTATGTTAATATTGTTTTCAAGTTGGTCAAACCCACAAAATTTTGACTCCACAAAATTGCCATCAAGGACAAAAGGGCCCCTAGCAGAATTTTTTAAAGAAGCAAAGATTTCAGATCTATTTGCATATACACTTCGGGGTCTATTTTAAAAATAAATAAATAGAGGGATGCACAAGGAGAGATCTTTGTTTTACTGGAAAGCAGTATCACCTGGTTCCCACACATTCGCAAGCCCCAGCTAGGGAACGCTGGCCTTCACACCGGTAAAAGCTGTGCTTTGGGCACTTGCATTTGTCTCTTGTCTCTTTGCTTCTTTACCTTACCTCTTCTCACAGAAATAGGATCCTGGCCTAACTGAAAAACTTCTAAGAAGCTGCACTGTATGCAGCCATTATTCCCTTTATTTTAAGGTTCATAAAAACATCAGTTCTTCACAGAGAAAATGACTGAGCTGCACAGTATGACTAATGGCCCTGGCTGAAGAAAGCACTCCAACATGCACTCAGCCCCAAGCACACACTCACGGCCCAGTGATATGAAGAGGAACTAATTGTTTTCCTTCCTCGGGATGGCTGCCAGAGAGAGTGCAAGGCATGCAACGCATTTCCAATTTCACTTGACTTAAACGACTGGCATACAAGTAGCAATAACAAAACTCCTACTGATGTGCGCACTTGGTCCTTCTCCCTCGCTCCCACTGCAATTCCAAACCCAAGTAAATTAGGATCCCAGAGTGATAGGTCTCTGCTAACATTTGATGGGAATTAATATGTCCTTTGAAGCAATTAGCAAAGTAAGAGAGGAGAAGTTAATTGTGACTGGTAGTACACACACTTCACCTTAAGCAACTAAATCTTATTTTGAAGAGTTTAAAAAGGGATGAAGCAAAATGAGTTTTTTATTCCGACATTTTAAAGAGATATATATTTTAAAGGATATGCAAGTCACTCTGTTAAGTGGTATCATCTACACAGTAAGCTTTCCTTCCTTCTACAACCACTCAGCCACCAGACACCTTCCTCTCACACAAGCTTAAACCACCGAGGCATTTTGCAAACCTTGCCCCTTTTATCTCTCCTCCCTTGGGTAAGGGCTTTTATTAAAAGCGCCAAACTGTTGCCAGTGTGCTGGTTTAAACACTGCCACTAATTACACGGAGGAGGCAGAAAATTGCTTGTAGGGCAGACGGCTGGGGCAGGGTCCCCACGGGGTGGCCGCACGTCCCCGTCCCTCGCGGGCACCAGGGCTGGCCACTGCTCTTCAACCAGGCTTGAGTAAGTAGGTCAGCTGTCACCTGCGACGGGGTTCAAGCTTCTCACAGAAGAGCACATTATCAGTGGTATCTCAGGATCAGTTTTCGACAGCTGAGGCTGAAATCTTTTTGCCTATGGAAAACCTCAGTATATTTTTTGGCCAGGAAATCGGCTTTCTTCCCCTCTTGGTTTTGTAAGGGAAAGACAGGAGCAGGAGACCTCCAGCTGCTGCATTGATCACCTCTTCCCCTACACACCTTTAGCTGTCTGTTTTGGAGACTTGCACAAGAATCAAGATGCAAGAATCAGTCATTTTAAAATAAACAAAACCTAACATACCCAGTATTTTCAAGTTTGCAAACACATCCTGATTACAAGCATTGTACAAATGGAACCAAAATGGGGAGGGAAGCAAGGAGTCATACTTGCCATTTTAAGTAACTTCCTAAATACCTCCATTTGATACATATCTATACTCTTCTGGTCCTGCCAGCAACAATAAATGTCATAACATCAATCATATCAATGAACAGTTTGTTTTTAAAAAAGCACCTCTCCCAAACTACTTTCTTCTCACACAAACATTTCTGAAACGCACAGGTCACTGTAGGTATATTATTTTAAAAAGGACTTGTTTCCTCTGCATTTTAGCTACAGCTTTATCCCTAACCTGATTCACCACAACTAAAATCTCTAGAGCAAGCACTACCTTAAACTTGAGTTTGCTGGACCACTGTGGGACAATGAAGGGGAAGGTGGGTTGGAGTTCAAATGTTCTGGCACTCTGGCAAGTGAAGTGGGGATACAGTTGCTCAAGTTTCAACAGCTCATCAGCTGCTGCTCCAGCCCTGCCGTGCTGCAAATCAAAAATCGTTCTGGGGGCCTGAGTGCTGCTTTTGCTATGTGGTCACTGACTCTCTGCTTAGCTCTGTTACCTGGGCTCAGGGCTGCAGCAAAGGCAAACCTCAAATGCAGAAAGCTGGGTCCCATGCATGCCATTTGGGGTTTTAGAACTATTTAAAAAAAAAAAAAAGGCACCCACGTCCACTCCAAATCCTTATCTGCAAGATGAGACAAGAAGGTTTATTCTCCCTCCTCAGGTACTTGGACTTTCCCAGATGATGAGGTCCATACATACCTCTTGTCAAAAAATATTTTATTGCATACCATGACTAGGAGAAAATGTTGATTTTCCTCTTTCCCCATAGAAAGGCTTTTTCTTCCTCATAAAAAATATAGGTGGCAAATAAGCTACATATGTGATGCATGTACAGTCACTTCTCCTGATGATACTGTCTAATCATTGGATATGTAAAAGGAGGGAATGCTGAGTATCCAAGAGGACAAAAAGACAATAAAACACGTATCCCCCTTAGCCCTACCTACCACTGAAGGCACATTTATTGTCAGAACGAAGCTTCTCAAGTTCCACCCAATTCGTGTTCCACCACTTGAAAGACAAGGAAATTAAAATCTCTCCTCTCCTCTGTTTGCTTCAAAAAGCTTTTAAGTTTCACTTGAAAAGAAATACAAAGGAGTCTTCAAGGACAGAAAAGAGTGGGTGGACAGTTTGAAAATTCAAGACCAAGCTCGCAACAAGACTTTTGAGACATTATTTCTTCAGGCAGTAAGAAGCAGGTAGGATATTACACCTTTGCACATATTCTCTATAAAAGGCATTTTGCAAGTTCTCTTATCTCATCTGTGGTAAAGGGTTTTTCCCTCCTTGCCGTGCCAGCAGGAGACTGCTGTGCAGACAAGATGATGTCACCTCCAGGAATCCCCCCCAAGCCCTGCCAGCTGAGTCCTCCCAGTAACAGAGATACTGGCTATAAATAGTTACCTGGGGAAAACAGGGATAGTTAAGGAATTCTGAGGAAAACAAGAAATGAAGACGACTTTAAAAAAATATTTTAAAAGGTACTGTTTCTTCATCTTCAGACATCAACAGTTAAGTTTCTTACAAAAAGGAGAGAACCACTGGGAGAACACCTCTGCCATGCGGTAACTCTGCAAAGCCCATTATCCAAATTTGCCACTGTTCCTAAAATCATCCAAGAAGTGGAAAAGAACATGAACATATACAAGGTTATACTCATATAAATGTGCTTCTGTCATACGAATCTGCTATTCAGAACAATCTCTGGCAAACAGAGATATTGCATGCTGAGTAACATCACTCCATGCTTCACAACCTCGCAACACAGAAAGCTGTAGACTGCGAAAGCCTTGTTTTGGGGAGTGCTGTACTGTTTTCCCAGCATTGCATACATTTCAAATGCTAGCTCTGCGTGCCATAAAGAGTATTTTGAAAGTTCTATAGAATTGTAAACATGGGGAAATTTCTCTCAAAATATGAAGTTTTAGTAATTCAGAAAGCCTAGAATGCATGCTGTAGAGAATTATTTAGCCTACATAGAACTACAGGTTAAAAAAACAAAAACAAAAACAAAAACAAAAACAAAAACAAAAACAAAAACAAAAACAAAAACAAAAACAAAAACAAAAACAAAAACAAAAACAAAAACAAAAACAAAAACAAAAACAAAAACAAAAACAAAAACAACAAACCAAAACAAAACCCTATGCAACTGCTTTGGTGACTACAAATTGTCATTAAGTACATTATGTCCAAAGTGGGAGTGACAATAAATCCCATTTGCAAAGGAGTTCAGCAAACCTCTACCAGGAGGTGCCTCAGATTTGTCTGACTCTAGGATGTGCAAAGATGCACCAGCTAAAAACACAAAGCGTGTCTGAAGTAAGTATTAAGTTTAAATCAGTATGTTAAAGTTATGTGGCATATTTAAGTAGTATTTGCATCCTGCAAAAGTAGCAGGTACTGCTGGTACATAAAATCCTATCAGATGATAAATAACAAATAACTTTCACTTGGCATGGAAAGCATTTGGTGTGTTTTGGGGGTGATTTTCAGAAGTGCTGGTGTGCGGAAACCCACGCTGAGCTCTGCCTAGGCTGGTAAGAGAACACTAGTCTCAGTTGAGTGCAACAAGCCTACTTCAGATACACATAAAATATTTACGAAGCCTGAATTTACAACTGAAAATTATTACTTTAGGTTTCCAGGAAGTCAAGTCCCATCTCCGACACCATTTGATATTACACATGCCAAATCCCTTGATGAAATACCTGCTGCGCCTCATACAGTGAGAGCAGAAAGCGCCACAGAGAAATAAGAGAACAGACTATCATAAACCAATTGTCTTAGCACAGAGAAGGCAAAACAACAAGCCAAATGAATTAATAAGTTAGTTTAAGAACACAGTGTCAGGGTAGTAAAAATATCCTCTTTAGTGCTGTACTGAATAAAGGAAACAGCTGTCTAAATATTTGAGGTTTTTCTGAAAAAACATTTCTATACTATGGTGAACAGCGAGGCTAATATTTTCACACACTGAAGAAAGAGAACTGACCAGAAGCAAAGGGAACTCTAACGGTGATGTTAGCCAATTAACAAAGCTATTTTCACTTGAGAAAAGATGGCATGAGAAACTTCTGTAAGTATTCTGTCAAGGAAGGAAATGAAATTAAAACAGACTAGGCTAATGCAAGCTGCTAAATGAAGAAGGAGTCAGTTCGAGTGAAACCAGCCCCGCTGCTGACAAAATGCACTGAAAGAGCTCATTAGAAGACTACTGTCACTTTATCATTTAATCTGCATCTCAACGACTGCCACAAAACAGATCTAGGGACTACCTGGGAAAATCTTTACACTATTAATTTTACTCTGAGAAATCAGGTAGACTTCCAACATAATCCTTAAGCCGGCTAAAGAGGCAACTGCATCAAGTGTTGCATCAGATCCGCAATGGAGATATAGAGACCCCAAAAAAGAGAAACTGTAAGGATTAAGACTAGTCTTCATTTCATGCCAGAAGTCACCAAGTCTGAACACCACCAGGTGCAGTCGCCCAAAGAAAAAGGTTTTCCAAATGAAATGCTTCAGCTCCTCAAGAAGCACCTGAATGAGGAATTAACAGCAGCAGCCTGGAAATTACACTGTGCTGAATTATAATAATCATCTCCTGTAAATCACCTGGTATGTGTGTCCCTTCTATATGTGACATTTTAACTCGACTTCCCTGAGACTGATATAAATGGTCAATGGCCTCAATGTGAAAGCCAATGTTTTGGCTTTGTACGCTTTCACTTGACCAAAATAAAATAGTGTAGAAAGGCACGAATTCCATGTTTGTAGCACTTTGAAAATCAGGCCCTTATAAAGTGACAAACTTACACAAATATCAGCGTTCCAAAATTTTAGCCTCTGCAAATTACGTAATCAGAGTTAAAAAGCCAATCTGTTGTCTGAAAAAGTATCATCATTTCACTTTTATGTACTTTCCTCCACCCTCAAGAATAAAATCACTTCACAGAAGGCTCAGATTAATCTTCCCTCCTTAATTTACAAAAATAAGCATTCTTCTCATTTGCAATAGCACCTAAGTTAAAAGTGACTTCACTGAGCTCAGAAGCCAATCTCCACTAAAACCCCGAACTAGAGCTCCACAACTTTTCCCTGAAATTGCCTCATCCCCCCCTTTTGTGTGCAAGAGTTAAGACATTAATTTCAAAAATAGCAAGCATATTTAAAAAGGAAAAAGTCATTAGGATCTGTAAGCAGGATTCCCCCCCCCCCGATGCCGATGTTCAGCTCAACTAATTCTTTACTGCTCTGTTGTTTAAGGCCAGTGGGGGGTGGAAGACAAAGAGGGAGAGAGAAAGAGAGAGGGAGAGAGAAAGAGAGGAAAAAAAATAAATCACCTCTTATTCATCAGTGCAAGCAGCTCCTACTACAAGTCACAGCAAAAGGCAAGTAAACAATTTATCTGAGTCCAGTGCTCCGTGCAGCTGGATAGATCCGGACAGGAAAAGAAAAACGTTTTGACTCCAGCTACCACCTAATAATTCTCCAAACACACTAGTTAACGTAGTCCAGCTGGCTCAAAAAACAGAAGTAGTCCTGCCAAATACAGAGCAAAGGAAAGACTGCTTTTCCCTGTACCACAGCTACGGGGCTGGAGAACGTGCCCGAGACTCAGGTAGGTCAGCGCTGCAGAGACTCCCAAGCCACTTCTCAACGCATTAGCTCAGGTACAGGAACAAGTTTAGCCCTTGTAGCACAGATTCTCTTGTAGGCAAATCCACCTGGCCGAGAAGCTAACCCTGCGTTGACTCAGATGTGTATGCTACAGCCCGCTCTGTTATTTTACCTGCTTCTGAGCCTGCTAAACTAAAGGCTTCTTATGAATCCGAGACTTGTTTTAAAGTCACAAGCTAACCCTCATGTATTCATTTTCCTAACTTTGAAATGCACCTTTAGATAAAACTGAAAAACATCCAAGAAATAATCACCTGGTACTATTTGGAGAACATGAAAACTATCCAATTAAAGCATTCACACACAGAGGGAATCCAGAAGTACATGCTGTACTTTTCAGAAATAAAAAAGGAAGCAATAAAACTACGACTCGCTACAGAACGTCTATTTATTGCATAGTTGCATGCAGCTTTACCAAAGCTAAAAAGACGACACAAATCCCAACAACCTGAAATCCCAAGACTAAAGAATCCGAATAATTAGAAAGAAATAAAGACGAATATTTTTTCCCAGGTAACTTGGGATTGACCTCAATGAGTATAGAGCTAAGTATGCGTCACATTAGCTTATCAAACAGAGTTCAGAGGGTACTGGAGAGAAAAGTTCACATAATCTTTGTATATATATATGTATATAAGAGTATAAGTAGATGTCAACAACATCTTAAAAGCAATATTACTAGTGTTAATATTAGGTAGATGAAAGATGCTATCCTGAAAGAAGCTAGTGTACAGAGAAAAGAAACTGAATGAGATAGATCTAGGGTTTCAGGCTCAATCAATTGCAGTCTTGAATTACACAAAGAGCTGATCGTTTTAACAGTGAATAACAGAAAACCAGAACTCAAAAAATAGCCCCCAGCAATCATTTAAGCCTGTTCTTCCCAACTTGCGAGGTGTAACTCACTGTTGAAACACTGCAGAGAACAAGTGAGGCAGGAAGACCCTTCCCCACTCCAAGAACCACATACTGTAATAAGACAAGAATTTTTAATAGGAAAAATTGGATATGGACTAGAAAAGCTGAGAAGCCCTAATACCAGTCCCTGCCTCCAGGACAGACTCTGGCATCTTTAGGCCACGTCTACCACACGCAGCATAATTTTTCTGCAGAAGCATCCCAGGCAGCGTGCAAGCAGCTCCTACTACAAGTCACAGCAAAAGGCAAGTAAACAATTTATCTGAGTCCAGTGCTCCGTGCAGCTGGATAGATCCGGACAGGAAAAGAAAAACGTTTTGACTCCAGCTACCACCTAATAATTCTCCAAACACACTAGTTAACGTAGTCCAGCTGGCTCAAAAAACAGAAGTAGTCCTGCCAAATACAGAGCAAAGGAAAGACTGCTTTTCCCTGTACCACAGCTACGGGGCTGGAGAACGTGCCCGAGACTCAGGTAGGTCAGCGCTGCAGAGACTCCCAAGCCACTTCTCAACACATTAGCTCAGGTACAAGAACAAGTTTAGCCCTTGTAGCACAGATTCTCTTGTAGGCAAATCCACCTGGCCGAGAAGCTAACCCTGCGTTGACTCAGATGTGTATGCTACAGCCCGCTCTGTTATTTTACCTGCTTCTGAGCCTGCTAAACTAAAGGCTTCTTATGAATCCGAGACTTGTTTTAAAGTCACAAGCTAACCCTCATGTATTCATTTTCCTAACTTTGAAATGCACCTTTAGATAAAACTGAAAAACATCCAAGAAATAATCACCTGGTACTATTTGGAGAACATGAAAACTATCCAATTAAAGCATTCACACACAGAGGGAATCCAGAAGTACATGCTGTACTTTTCAGAAATAAAAAAGGAAGCAATAAAACTACGACTCGCTACAGAACGTCTATTTATTGCATAGTTGCATGCAGCTTTACCAAAGCTAAAAAGACGACACAAATCCCAACAACCTGAAATCCCAAGACTAAAGAATCCGAATAATTAGAAAGAAATAAAGACGAATATTTTTTCCCAGGTAACTTGGGATTGACCTCAATGAGTATAGAGCTAAGTATGCGTCACATTAGCTTATCAAACAGAGTTCAGAGGGTACTGGAGAGAAAAGTTCACATAATCTTTGTATATATATATGTATATAAGAGTATAAGTAGATGTCAACAACCTTCTAAAAGCAATATTACTAGTGTTAATATTAGGTAGATGAAAGATGCTATCCTGAAAGAAGCTAGTGTACAGAGAAAAGAAACTGAATGAGATAGATCTAGGGTTTCAGGCTCAATCAATTGCAGTCTTGAATTACACAAAGAGCTGATCGTTTTAACAGTGAATAACAGAAAACCAGAACTCAAAAAATAGCCCCCAGCAATCATTTAAGCCTGTTCTTCCCAACTTGCGAGGTGTAACTCACTGTTGAAACACTGCAGAGAACAAGTGAGGCAGGAAGACCCTTCCCCACTCCAAGAACCACATACTGTAATAAGACAAGAATTTTTAATAGGAAAAATTGGATATGGACTAGAAAAGCTGAGAAGCCCTGACTAATACCAGTCCCTGCCTCCAGGACAGACTCTGGCATCTTTAGGCCACGTCTACCACACGCAGCATAATTTTTCTGCAGAAGCATCCCAGGCAGCTACATGAACAGAACCAGATATCCCTGGCTACGTCAGCGCAGCTCTAAGGCTGAGCTGACAGGCTCTCAACGGGGTTAACTTTCTGCTCCGTTGCTTTCAGAGTCCAGCTACTATCTCCTTTCCTATGCTGTACACCACGGCTAGGGGACAGAGGGGGTTACCTAACTAGGCCAGCTTTTATTTCTGCATCTTTGCAATGGTGTCAATGTTTCATCTATCTCTTGTAAGTCTCTGGAGAATTTCTTTCAGCTCTTAAAACATGTTCAGTACTGGAAAATTTCCATCCTGTGTATTCTAAAGCTCCACCACTGCAAATTAAAATAATTTATTTTAGCCTCAGCAGAAATGAAGAATAGTTGTTCTCCATCTTCCTTACACCATCTTTTCATATCACTGAAGATTTAGACATTCCCCAATCTTTCTGTTTTCTAGGCTAAAGAAACTCAAAGCCTTCAGATTTTCCCCAAAGGCTGAATTGTTCAAACCTCGTGTCCTAGCCTTGTTGGTGCCATTGAGACCCTGTCCCCTTTATCTATCACATCCTTCTTTAATACGAAGTCTAAAACAGAGGCTAAAAGCACAGTGCTAAGCACAGAAGAATAATTACCTCCTCTGCTATTTATCTGACGTGTTTCATCACCTGTACAGCCCTAATGAAATCTCAGCGTTATGCACACCACCCCTGACAAATTCAGTTTGCGATCCACTGCAATTCCTGGGTCCTTCCTGGCCAGCATGCTGCCTAGCCCATTTATATTTGTGCATTTGATTTCTCCCAAGTGTAACACTTTACGGTTGTCTTTATTAAATTTCACCTCATCGATTTCAGACCATTTTTCCAATTCATCATCTGAAATTCTAAATCTGTCCTCCTAACTGTTTAAAATCCCTTCCCGCTTTGTCTTCCAAAAATGCTCAAATTATCCTCTTAGACAGTAACAAATGGATGATGAATAATGAGAATATCGACTAGTAAACAACTTAAGCCAGCCTCCTCCAGGAATTAACTTAATAGTCTGACAGCAAACAACCGAGCCTAGCTCAACATTTCAGCCTAATTTCTCAGCGGACTGCAGCATTGCCTGTCATCATCCAGGCAATGGAAAGAAATAATTTCTTCAGCATCTGCTTTAACCAAGCTAATCTCATCTCATCACTGTGAACGCTTCTTTCCTCACTGAGTCTGTTGACAGACTTCTAAATGCTAACATTTAGTTTGGTGGTCAGAGTTTGAACAGGGCCTATTTTTATATGCATATACCTATTTACTGTCCTAAAGAAACATTCTTGTTGCCAAAAGTATGTAATTAAGCAGGAACCAAAAAGATATCTGGAAAAGAAGTCACTATTTAGGAATGGAACTAACTATATGAGCTACAGACTCCTTGCCAAGTTTTCAGATGTAAGGCAACTCTCCCCAAACCATGTGCTCCCCTAAATGGGGAAAAAAACCCCCAACAAACCAAAACAAAAGCCACCCACACTTCCCAAGCACATAAAAGACACAGGTAATAAAACTATGCTAAATGATCCATGTACTTCAAACAAAGCAGGAACACATTTATGTAGATTAGAAGACTATTCACTTGACTGTGGACCTATTTCATGTTTGCAAAGTTACACAAAAAAACAACTTACTGTTTAAGTCCCAAAATAGCAACCACTCTTCAGCCTGAACACCATGCAAGCTTTGTAAACAGAGATTAAAATAATTTTGTTTAATTAAAGACCTACATGTTCAGTTGGAATTACTGAACCTTAGAGAAAAATCTATATAAACAAACTGCAGTTTAATGTATCAAAATTCTGTAGCGTCAGCAGTCTACTGTAACATTATACAGATCGCTTCAGTAGGACAAGTGCCAGCCTTTTCAGGAGCTACACATATCTTCCTGTTGCTCTGTTCTGCACGCGAATGCTCAGCTCTTCTTTCCAATGCCCATTATTGGCAGCATTTCTTAACTCTACAACCTCCTAGATTTGCTTCTGGGTTTAAAACAAGATGATGATGAGCAATATCCCTTCCCTTAGCTCAGCACATTACCTGGAAACCCCCTCACACCCTTCATTTCCTGCATGGGACACACTTGGGCACCTCTTCTTCAATGAGGAGAGCTTGTGAGGAAGCCCAGCTGCAGGTACTTTCTGCAGCCCACCCAGGGTTCAGCACCCCCAGCCAGGGCAAGGCTGCACAGCAGCCAGACGCCCCACCAAACACCGCTCACAAGCTTCCTCATGTTGGAAAATACAATGGAAGAGCGCCTGGGAAAGGGAAAAAGATGCTAGACATCATTTCTCATCCCGAGATGGAGTCATGGTGTAACTGGGACATGTACGTGGGCCTGGGAAGCTGCCTTGATCTCACCGCGTTGGAGGAGTCCCAGCACAATTCATCTCCTCCTTCTTCTACCTCACCACTAGACCTTCTGCGTAGTTTTGGAGACTGCTTAATGAAAATATTCGCAACAGAAAACATCAACTTCACAAGTCACATTGGGGCTTTCCACAGCTTTTATACAGTGTAGCTATTTTGTAGCTTGAAGGAAAGCTTTGCATCTTTTTTCCTGTTTCATACAAGAGTGACCAAGGGAGAACAGTAATATATCTGTTACATTCTAAAAGGAGGGATACATTTATAAACTAAATCCTACTCCTTAGGGTAGCAATTAAAACAGTGTTGTTTATTCATACAAAAAGAGAAATGTACGTTTCCCACACTCAGTTCATACATGTTTTTTCTATAAATCAAATACCAAAAAGTACAAGGACCACCTACTAACTAAATAACTTAAGGTCATCCATACTTCATTTCCTGTAAGTGAAGTAAAATAAAGCAGTATTTCATAATTCACAATATATTGTATCATAATGAAAGTAAGCTTCTTCACGAACACACTCAGGATTTCTTCAAAATGCAGAACTAATAAGCACAGTCATACAAGTTGGCAAATTTGCTTCAAAAGGATGTTTTAGGTCATGTGAATCTTGCCACTGCCAAATTAAGTTAAACACAAAATAATGATAAAACAGGAAACACATGAATACCGTCTTCCTTTTCAATGGTTTCTATTTCTTATCACTATGCTTCTGTTTAACAAGGTTTACAAGTTCGCTTGCAAAAAAGAAAAAATATCTAACGATAGCATGCTTCTAGTTCAAATAATTTTTCTACTCTCAGTTTTTAAGAACTTCATTTTAATTCTTAACAAGCAGCCATCTCAGCAATCACAAAAATTGTAAGAGCACTGCTTCTTCTTCTTGTTAACCACTAGTCAGAGTTGCATGAATTATTCAGGTTTTATTGAGCACAGTAAAGGTGAGATCTGATATTTATGCAGACTGAACAACAAAAGAGCCACCCCGAAAGAAATGCAAACCCCACCTTTTGGATCAAGCCAAGTTTTTCATTCATTACATGCTTCACGCCAAGGCTCCCTCGGGCTGTCACTATCTGAGCCTGGTCTTTACACCCCAGTTGTGAAATGCACATAGTAAAAATTTATCGAGCAGAAAGGTTTCACAAATCTGAAACTAATAATACCCAAAACTGCTCTGAGAGTAGGTTAGCATCTGCATTAATCTGAGAGGCCAAAAGACAAAACATTCAGCAGATCAGGTAGCTGGAAATATCCTCAAGAGCATTAAGAGCCTTCTGCTGTGCTGCCAGCAGACCCATACGCCACTGTCACCGTCCTGCTCCCTCCCCTGGGGGGTACAGCCTTCAGCTTGACACCTCCTGGCGTAAATACCTAAGGCAAAACACACCTACCTTACTGGTGGCGCTGACGACCAGTATGCTGCATTACACTGCACATGAGCACCAGCTCTCCCTCCCTTACTTTTGCTTCCATACCGTAACTAAAGCTGCATAGCCGCAGCTCAAGAAGACATGGGGCCGTGTACCAAGAGACACGGTCTAGTTTCAACTCTGTGACCTGGGCAAATATCTCCACATTTAAAAGAAAAACGAGCGAGGAAGCACCATCCCCACCCAGGTGTGGGAAAAGCCTCTGCCTAGCCTTCTGACCAGAGCACACCCCAGTCTCCAGAGAAGGGTGGGAGATGCCTGGGAGCAGCTCGGCAGTAGTCCACAGCCGACGTGCCGTCCCTGGGGGAGCCTCCCACCCCACTGTGGGACTAGCAGGGAGTGCTGGGATGCAGAGGAAGGCGGCTGCCATCCCACGCCTGCCATGCATCCTCCAGCCTTTCAGGAGTTTTGTGCTTTTCATGCTAGTCTGGAAGATTACAAAATATTGTATATTTAGCTGATGCTACATTAGCCTGGGATAAACATATTTGTTTCTGTTTTGCTGTTAGCACACCCCAATAGATCTTGAAACAATTAGATACAGAAATAAGTAAAGGAGTAGGACAGGCATTTTATCCATCAGATTCACGTCTTCTAAGCTTTAGCGATCAACTCTCTAATTGTCTTTATATACAGTGTCAAAAAACCCCACCTGACATGTTAGAACAGAAAACCTAGCAGATTTTAAAATATTATATGAAATGTATTCATACTGCACCTCTAGACATACAAGTACTGTCATTATTTTTTCTGGACTTCAAAGGAAAGAGAGTCAGTGACTAAAACAGAGACTATGAGAAGATTTCCTAGCATTGTAATTCCAGTAGAAAACAGTGCTTTGGTCAGCTTTTTGTGAATGGCTAACTGTTTTCATTTCTGGTTCTTCCACTTACGAGTTCTGTAGTTTCCCTTGCTATATTTCCAACATATGAATTACATATAGACTCTATATTTAAAAACTGATAATTCTAATGAGGCACAAATCATTGGGCCTAATGTAACTTTTGTTCAGCCTGCATTATTTGGGTCCCAAAGAAGAGAGATGGATGTAAAAACGCTCAGCCTGGAAGCCCGGGTCTATATTCTTCCACTCTTTAACCTCTAAGTCAGGATGTTCAAGATTACAGAAGATTCCTACGAACAAAGGGACCAAATGCCTCAGCCCTCAATGAGCCAGGAAGCCTTCCACAGGGAAGGTGGAAATCACCACAGAAGGTCAACAGGCAATGGTCTGGCCAGTGGCTCAGCTTTCTCCACTACAAACAGAGAACAGCACTGGGATTTCCAGCTGGGTGAAACTCAGCTGACCACGGCCAGTGGCAGGGGTGCCATTGGTCCATTGGTTTCTAAATATCAGTAAAAGAAGCATGTCTGGTTAATTCAATTTTGCAGCCCTTTGAGTGATGCTAGAGGCACTGCAGCTGCTTGTCTCAAGACATCAAATTAAAAAAAGCCCACCATAAACCTCACATGCTCCCACCCACAAATATGGATTTGGATACATTTTCAGAGGCCTCATTCTCACTGCTGCATTCATAAGCAGTAAGGATTGTTTTTAAAAGTCGCAAGAGCCAACGCTCTGTACACAGCTAGAGAAAAGTTCTGCTAGAACAACACTGGTAAGGAGATTTGCAAGGAAACTTCCCTAGCCAGAGACAAATGTTCCCATGCAAGCGCAGCTCTGCATCACTTCAGGACTTTCCAGCACAGGGGAGAGATTTCTGTCTGAATACAAAAAACACAGAATGTTGGATTTGAAAGGCAAATCTACATTAAAGCAAGTCTACTTACTCCTTTACTCATTTTAGAAAATGCTTATGACTCTTTCTTACACTTCATCTTTGGAGAATATCATAGTTCATATACTGTGTTTGGTCATTGTTGTGGTTTAACCTCAGCCGGCAACTGAGCACCATACAGCTGCTTGCTCACTCCTCCCGCTCCCCCAGTGGGATGGGGAACAGAATTGGAAGAGTATAAGTGAGAAAACTCATGCGTTGAGGTAAGAACAGTTTAATAATTGAAATAAAATATAATAATAATAAAAAAGAATATACAAAGGACACCACATGGTATGGAATGTCCCTTTGGCCAGTTTGGGTCAGCTGTCCTGGCTGTGCCCCCTCCCGGCTTCTTGTGCACCTCCAGCCTTCTCAGTCGGTAGAGCATGGGAAACTAAAAAGTCCTTGGCCAGTGTAAGTACTACCTAGCAACAACTAAAACATCACTGTGTTATCAATGTTATTCTCATCCTAAATCCAAAACCCAGCACTATACCAGCTACTAGGAAGGAAATTAACTCTATCCCAGCCAAAACCAGGACAGTCATTTAAAAAGCTGAAATGTTCAACCCAAAGAAACCTTTTAAAGAAGTTAAGGGACAAGTACATCCATAGCTATACGTTATAGCCTCCAGATGTGATCTCAGATGTTCTACAAAATGGTCTTACAATTCTTCATTTTAGAATAGATATTTAACAGTGGCTTTAGTTAGTTAATTAGTTATTGTGACTTTTGCCTTGCATCACAGATGAAACTGCTCTAAGTTTTAGCAATCAGCTAATGAGCTTTTTCATGTTGGAAAGGAAAAAGGAGGATCAGAAGACTCTCAGCTTCTCTTTTCTTTCCCCCTTCTACAGAAAGAAAGACATTTTAAACTGGCACAGAGGCTTTGAAGAATCCTACACCACACAGAGGACCACAGGCCCTTCCCACTCTTAGGTGAGAAGTCCCTGACCTCCATTACATTACGGGGATCGTGGCAACAGCACCAGAAATGCTGAAGCTGCTCTGTCTGGATGGTGGGTAACTACAGAAGGAAGCAGGCCACCAGCAGCACCTCCTCCTCTCACATGGACGTCAACAGCAACCAAGACATCCTCAGCAAGCAGAGGTGACTGGTACTGAGTCATTCACAAACCCTGGGCAGTCACCCTCCATATTGCCCAGAAGGATAGATGGCAGCAGAATTTGTTTTAAAACATACTTTTTTACAAATTATAAAATCAAAAGGATTTCACAGGTCAAGCAAAGAAAGAGAAAATAGATTTCAGAGATGTTTCTAGATGTTTGCTTTACCACAAAGGTAAAGCAAAAGGATGACAAAGTTTAAAAAGAACTGTAACTTTTATATTAATCAGCAAGACATCATGAGCTGAACAAGACCTAGAAACACTATCAAAAATACATCATTAAGTTACTGAACAAGTGTTCTGTACTTGGCTTTAGGCAAGACCCTGAGAAAACAGGTCATCATCTAGCCTTTGCAAGAAAGTGTCAAGGGTTGTATCTCCCTCACAGCCAAGACACCATGCCTCTTCATTACTCTTTCAGCTGACCACGGGGCAGCAAATGAGATGTCAGCAAAAAGCCTTTTGATCCATCCCCGCTTCTACAAAATGACAAAGTAACAAACTCCAGCCTCCTCCAGATGTTTGCAAAAGCACTACACTTAAATTGTTCTTCTAATCATTCTGAGGGCATGCTGAAACTTTTACAATTTCTTATAAAAACTTCTGTAAGACACCAGATTATATAATTCTGGAAAAAAATAGCTAACATTTTAAGAATAAAAAACTAAGGAAGAGAAATCTTGGTATTTCAATTTGAGTTTAAGATTCCTAATATATTTAATTAGCCTGTCTCAAGACCACCCGTACATGATTTTGTGATTTATCTGAGAACTTACCATCACAGACAAGTAAACTCTGGCTGGCCTCTTGAACTAATTCAAAATTAAATACTTTATTTTCATAGAACTTAGTCAAGATCATTTACCACCAGCCATTTAGAGAAACTGTTTAGGTTAATAGAGATAAGGCAAACAGTATTTACCAGTCCTTAAGTGAATTTCCTCAGCCCTCTATAAACTGTTATGCTTATCTGATACATTAAGACAGGACTGACTGCCGATACAGGGAGCACCGCAGCCGACTCGTGTGCTACGCATTAGAAGGAACTGGCTCTTCAGCCATACTGCAAACCAGCGTTAGCGAATAACGGGGCGGGGGCGGGGAAATGTCTGCATTTGCCACTTTAATAAGCTGGCTCGACAATAAGCCTGTGAACTGAGAAGACTCAACTGTAAGCTTGTCGCCCTTCCCTGAAGAGGCTTTCTTGCAAGAAGCACAGGTGAGACACCGGGGCTGTGCTAAGCCATCCTACCTAGCCACTGCTCTGCACGCTCAGCAGCCAGACCGCTGCTTCTTGCACAGATATCCATCCACCTGATAGCTTTCATTGGCTATTGCATTAGTTGAATTAAAGGCAAAACATAGTCTCCATACAGCTAAAGCAAATACTTTAACTTTATTAGACAAGACTGAAGAGAGTGGTCCATTTCCACTCATGGCCAGTCCAGTACATGAAGGCTTAGGAATACAGCTCTGGTATGAAATACTGAAAAACTTCTATATGATCAGGAGTGATTTAGACAGATATCCACAAATATCCCCTTCAGCTTGCTTTCAGCTGATTGTGAGTTTAGATGGAAAGCCAGGTTATGTATAAAAATAACCGTAGTTTAAAAGCAATATATACACATAGGGAATCATCCTAGAACTACACAACATGCCTTTTTTACTTTTGAATACAAGTGTCCCCAGAAGAACAAATTTCCTGACAGCCCACCTGAGCTAGAACACTCTTACAAGAATATTATTTGTTCTTCTTTTGTAATGACCAAAATGAAAGCAGTCTCCCATATAATACTTGATCTGACTTCCTGTACGTGCTAGAGTTAGGTATTTTTCCAAAAGCCTTCTGGCACCAGATCTCAAAGAATGCCAACCTGTCAAGACACTTGGTTTTCATTGTCTTTCAGACCATGTCATAAATCAACACTGTTCAGTTAAAAAGAGGGGGGGGGGGGGGGGGAGGGAAGAGGCAAGGGACAAAAGTGGAAGGAAAGATAAAATGGGACGGGGTTTCTTCCCCAGACAGCTCCATCCCTCCTGCAAGCCAGCATCTCTAACCCACAGAATGAGCTGTTCTGCAAACAGACAGGATGAATCTTCATGGTCCTTCTTTTCATTAAACACACAAGTCACGAGCCACTATGAATAGCAATGTCAATTTTTGCTTGAATCGCAAAACCGCTTTTTTAATTGTTGCCACACGCTCAAGGTTAAAACATCAAAAATTATTTCTTAGTTACCCTCCCTAATGCTGTAAATTTATTACGCCTTCAATTTGTAACAACACTTTCTCCCTCTGAGAAGCTGAGAGCAATATATTCTCTATACACAGCTCTTCTATGAATTTCACAGATTTTCTTGGGGGAGAAAAATCACCACAGGAGATTCAGATTTTATAGAATAATCACTTTGCCTTAGGAACGTATATATTGGAGAAAATAAGACCTTTTCTTTCTAAAATTTTAAGAGAGTATTTGTCTGAATTAGTCATTGCTATATAAAAACAAAGTACTGCAAAGTATACTGGGTCCAACCAGTTTTCAAGGGTCATGATAATCTGTATTTGGCTGAGTACCCAAGAATATCCTCAAGGTCTGAGGATATACCAGAGCGATGCACACGCTGTTTGCTACAGCAAAGCCTTTGGAAAGTTAAGTGACTGCACACCTGAGTCACTGTCCGAATGAGACATCGTGGCCTTTCACATTTACTTCTCACTGCCAGACAGACTCTGGATTTTGATGAAGTTAGATCAGAGAGAGGAATCAAAACCAAAAGGTGCTGTGAAAGCAACAGACTCTTAATATACACAGTAAACCTTTAAATATTGTGCTGCGAGGAGCTTGACTACTTTCCATCCATAACAATTCAAGTTAAGTTATTAAAAGGTGGCAAATATTCCAGTTAACAAATGAGAGGGAAAGGAAAAGCTGTGACTGCTCTGGAGAAGACAGAGAAGAGATTTGCTACTGAAAACACAAGGACAACTGGCTGTATTTAAAGTCCAGGCTTCACAGTAACAATTCATATTCTCATTTAAAGATTAATCCTTGCTTTTGTTCTGGAATCCCAGTTGTGGAGAGAAGGATCGTGTACCTGGGGAGGGAGGGGCAGGAATATACATGCTCTAACTTAAGTAAATGGCAAAGCAGTACAAGAACACAGCTGTGTATGCCAGACCAAATGCTTTCATCACACAGGTAGCACCAGGTGGCACTATTTTGAGAGCAATATTGATATAACAGATTGGGGCACTGGATTCCAAATCAGGAGACTAAAATACCATTCTCGACTCTGCTGCTGGCTTCCTGCAAGACCACGTGAAAGTCACAGAGCAGCTGTGGACTCAGAGAGGCAAGTTTTCTTCTCTGTGTCTCAAAGAATGGAAAAAAACCACAGTTTGCATGTTAACAAGAGTACCAGCACAGCGAAATAACATTTTTATTGTCATTTACCTTGGTGTGTAATGTCATGCAACAAACTCCAGTAACTCACAGTGCATTTTCAGAGAGAAAAAGTTTGCTGTGGATCTCAGCACATGTGTTAACTCCCACCGGGGCCACCTGATCCATTTCTACTTTCGGTAACTCACATTGAGAACAGAAGGAGAATGCTAACACTCAACAGTAACCAGAAAAAAAAAAACCACCCCACACCAAAAAACCCCACCCAAGTAACATTCCCCCTTCTTGGCCTGGGCTCAAGTGAAAACCATCAGGAAAGAAAATAAGTTGGTAGAGAACAAAATATTGTATTGCCCCTGCTTTCTGCTCCTCCCCCTTTCTGTAGATTATCCCTCCCTGCAGCAATTTTGCTAATGTCATGATGTTTCCCCCCAATAAAACCCTCCAACACCTGAAAACCTGAATAATGGTCCACAGACCATTTACCAGATGTGAATAAAGATGTTCGTAACAGTCATTTAAATTTATAATAGTTTTTTTTAAACACAAGTCAAAATAACCAAAGGCTATACAGGCAAGGTGAACCTTAGTTACGCATCCCATAAGTCAATAACCATTAACTACATGGAGATCAAACAAATGAGACCAATAATGAAATGATCTGAGTGAAGTTATGCCCGAGATATGTTTGTAACACCTGGGTGGGTTTTTGGGGTGGTTATTTGGGTTTGTATTTTGTTTTAAGGCTTTAAAAAACCCCAAACAATTTCTGGTAGATTTATTGTAAGAAAAATAAAAGTCCATATTGGATTATATTCTGCACAAGAGGAAATTAAAGGTGATTCATGACAAATCTTCCTGGCTGCTTTACAAGGCATAGGAGCGAACAAAACCGAAAGGGAAGCAAAAGGAATACGACTGACCTCACTGTGCTTTCCTCCTGGGAGGACTAGTGGGCTTGCTTCCACTATTCTTTTAAGAAAACCTTGAGGTCATTTATGTACATCAACATACAAGAGATGACCGTTGGGGGAGGAGACCGAACTCCTAAAAAAAAAAAAAAACCCTGCAAAATGGAAAATTCTCAGACAGAGGTGAAAAAAAATATTAAAACCTGTTAGGGAAGACAGACTGCACAGCCCGGCAGTGCAGGCCAGGTGAGTCAGCCAGGCACAGACAGAGAAGCCCTCAGCTCTGAAGGAAGACAAAAACTACATGGCCACATAAGCGGGCATGATTTGTTTCTATCAATATTTGTTTTTTCTTCACTACTACTTCCTACATCATCCTTCTTGCTGGAGAACCTGAACCGAATTAAACAACAACCACCAGCATCTGCAATGTGAGGTCTGAACTCTTCATCTTTCCGCAGAGAGTGGCAAGCAAAAAAAGAGAGCTTCGCTTCGGTAGGAGTTACGTCTGGCCCCCCAGATTTTAAACAGCCAATAGATTGCCTGAGAAAAGGAAAGGTCAAAGATAAATACGTCTTACACAGGTGCACAGAGCATAAGATCCACCCTCCATCCCAGTGAAAAAAGAGGGACTTTATTCCACAATTTCAGTCTAGCAATAAAGCAAAATCCATATTCTCTTCCTGTGGGTACTTCCCTTGTGCCAGAGGAGCACAACCACTTACAAAAGCCTCATTTTGGAGCACTAGGCTCCAGCATAAAAGATTCTATGAGATCCTCAGCAAGGAGCAATCCAAGAGGGAAGTTTCTTTGCCTATTGCTGGGTGGGCACATTCTTTCACACTGCCTCCTCCTGGGCAGGCAACAGATGCCTGGCAATCTAGTTACAGGAGAACATTGTCTGTTAGTGCCACCAAATCCTCTCCGGTTTCATGCCCTGGACTCAATCCAAGATATGCCCAGTTTAAAATATAAGATTCAATTAAATGAGTCTGTAGTCAGGGTTTAGAAGGTTTTCTGTGAACTTTGCTCGTCAGGCAGGAAATATTACGGCCATAATAGTTTTGGCCTACCTTATTATTTCCCATTGGACTGACTATCAGGGTCTGAAACAAGAAGTAGAAGTTGCTTCTACAAAGCACCGTTTTTTTTAACCAAGGATGGCACCAACTGTTCACAGCTTTTGCACACGATAGAAAAGAAATGTATCGGACTGACGAGTCTTACACTGAAACTCCTCTGCGTCTCGTACCTACTGAAAGTAACACAGGTGGGCAGTTATTCATAGGTTGGTCCTGGCCATTTGAGGTGGCCTTCCAAACACAGAGGCCTTTCCAGCAAATCCTTTCCAGGATTTATCCCCCTGCTGCTCGATTCCATTCACTGGATCCATGAAAAGGTTTGAGTCTCTCGACAGACAACCCCCTGATACAGAATTTGGCAGCTTCAGTAGACACTTGAGGGTTTGGTTTTGGCCTATGAAAAGCTTCAAACTTTGCACAATTGCTCCTTCCTCCGGCTCAGTTCACTAGGATATTTTATAAGTGTCTGCATGGCAAATCCCAGATGGGAGATAAAGAAGTTTGTATTCATTCATTTCTGCCAAACACCTTAGGTTAAAAAGCAAAAAACAAGAATAGGGGACAAGCCAGGACGTAAACTTGAAAGGCAAACATATGTAAGGCAGCTACAGTGTGTGTGTGTATATAAGAAGTTTTACAGTAATCACAGTATTGTAAATATTTCAAGTACCCCGATTACAGAAGTTGATGACATGCATTCCAGTCATCAGAATTTTCTTGGTATAGAAGAAGGGTATGACATTAGACAGGCCATATTAACACAGATTTTACAGCAGCTAGGTCACCAAAGCAGGAAATGTCCTCTTTTGCATGAAGAGTCCAAATTTGCATATAAAGTAGAAAAGAAAAAAAAAAGTCATGTACAGACGCATACAATTTTCTAAGGTGTTTGTTGACTTTTGTTTGTTTTTAAAAAAGAATCGAAAGGCATTCATTTGGGTTAACTCAGGAACAAATTTATTCATTTTCAGTAAGATTTAGCAACCTGGGACCTCAGACACTTCTGAAATGAAAAAAGGCAAAAAGTTTTCTAAAGCTTCAAAATCTAGCCAGTACATAGCACAAAATATTAACGCTACTGCCTCTGCAAGACCTACCTGGCCACACAACTACCCACAGTTATTTCCCCATCTAAACAGGAAGTTAAAGGCTGAAAAGGGAATTGGTGGGGTTTCAAGTAGAAAGCTTTTAACACTTACCTTTCCCTTATACACTGTTTCTGGTTCAAATGCTGCCTCTTCTGCTGCAACGCCAGTGAACCAGAAACAGGTACAAATACAAAGACTGGGGATGCTGTTCTCTCAGAAACAAACTAGTAGCATGCCCGGTATTTACCGTTCAATAGCAAACATCCAAACTTTTTCTATTTTCAGTTCCGAAATAAAGGTTCCAAGCACCTGTTGATCTCAGTAAGAGGTTTGTAGGATACTACAGTCCTGCCACGTACAAACACATCACCTATACAGACCTGTTTTCTTCTGGTGGTTTCTTTCAAGAGAAAACAGCCCCTCGATGAAGACTTCTACAGTGCAGCAGATACACAAACATGAATAAATAAATAACTATCCTCTTTGGCCCATTTATCATACTTGGCACTCCTCGCTAGTGAAGGTTAATACCAAATGAGAAGATTTCTCCTTTGAATTACTTAAATGTAAAGTTTATGCTAAATAGCACAATTCCCAAGTAGAGTGTTCCAGTGCAAGCTAGTACAAGAGTCACTTTCTCCTTTAACTCAAAAATGCAAAAGCAGGGCCTCCTAGGTTTGTAGAAAATATTCACATTGTTAGTAGTATGGCGGCAAAGCAGACAGAAGGCATAAGGATAAGCTTCATACAGATGCTGATGCAGAAAAGGAAAGGTAATTCGAACTCCACTTGTGTTTTTCCCTAGCTCCAAGCAGCATCCTTTCTGATTGCTGTTGTGTATCACACCAGCAATAAAGGCAGCCTGTTACTTTCTCAGCCTCCTACAGCATGGAAAGTTTCAGAGCTAACCCAGCCTGCTCCTCTCTAGGTCCCTACTACCCTGAAACTTTCAGAGGACTCACCTCACTTAAAATAAATCTGACAAAGCCTGGCAGATACTCCTCAAGAAATATGGATTTTGCATGTCCAGAAGGTGAAGGGGAAAAAAAAAAAGAAAAAAGCATTGCTTCCAACAAGGACTCCAGCAATGAAATGGTTGCCACGTATTATTCCCATGTTTATAGACTACTGTTTAGAAATGCTCTGTTATGATTTTAAAAAAGGTAGCTTTTCTAAAAGACTGATGCTTGAGAGGGAAGGAGAACACTTTGAAAGGAATGGTTTTCACCAAAATAATCCATGGTACTAGATTAATATAAACTCAGGCAAAGGTAATTTACTCTGCAGTTAAAATACAGTTGTGAAAGGATTTTGTAGTATCCTCTGCCTAGACAGGCCACCTGATCTCACTGACTCTTCAAGTTCACTCACCTGCTCTGCACATTAGGAAAAGTATTATTACTGCCACCAGTTATCTTTGAACAAAGATAAAACCTGCATTTTTGAAGCCAAAAGTGTTTCTGCTAAACCTTTAGGGAGGCCATTAAAATTCTGGCCCTGTATCAAGGCACGGGAAGAATCCACTGCCCTCACACAGCCCTTTATTTTCTGGGAATCATGATAGAACCAGGGTTTAGTTTTGCCAGTTTTGTTATATTAAAACTTCAGGCAAAAGTTTTAGAAGCCTTACAAAACCATGGTAATTTGTTAATATTTGCTGATAAAATTATTTATTAGAAGCAGCTTGCATCATTGGTTCAGATAAAACATGGCACAAACTGGTCAGCTTTCAATCTTGCCCAATATATCAGAGCATCAGGATACACCGGATTCTCAACGACAAATCCCAGCATCATATATCTTCCCTCATAAATAAAGATATATTTTAATAGCTATACAATAACTTTTCCTCCATGGTGACTCTCAAGAAGTTTTTCATGAATATAATCCATAGAAACAATTTCCTCTGGTAACCTATTTGCGACTATGACAGGTCCCCACCGTGCTAAAAAGCTTTCTCTTTGCATGGCCTGTACCTGAGCAGGAGACGATGACGTAACTGTCAGAGCCGCTTAGGAAGAAACGCCCTGCAGCACAGCTGGAAGAGATATTTCTGGAATAGCCATTCATGCTTCAGGTAGGTGAACATATGCTATTAATAACAGGGCCTGCAGGTTGTTGGGCTTTCTCGTTTGCTCTTCATTTCCATCTATTCAAAGCACCTCTTCACAGCTCCTTTGGTGTGTTTAGTTAGGAACATCCTTCCGCATCATGATACCTATGTTCAGCCTGTCTTTTTCTTTCCTTTTTTTAAGTATCTTTAAGGCAACTCTTCAACACTCTACTTGCCTTTTCGCAACCAGAAGTTCTCCAGAACAAGAGATCTTTTGACAAACACTTTTCTAATTACAAATAATTAGGCCAAACATTTATTAGCTGCACTAGCAAGTCCTCTTCCCAGTTGTTGTTCAGTATGTTGGAAAGACAGTAAATGCATTTAAACTTCTTTCATAGGGATGTATGTTGCCCCAGGTTTTTATTATACAGTATGATCTATATAAGCACCGAGGCAATTCACACTTTAAATTACAGTATCTGTCCGTCCTCAAATGTATCTAGTCAACTGAGTAACCCTGGAAGCTGCATTTTCACTACCAAAAAAAATTACCTCCATTATCCAGATTAATTATCCGTGAAGCTGATCCCACCTAGAGAACTTGCTCAAAACTTCTAGTGTGGTAGCTCTACTGACTTTTCTGAAGCAGACAGCATACTTTTGTCACACTCAAACTCTTCCAAATGCTTATTTTTATTCCCTGTCACCCACATCAAGAGATTCCCTTATCACAGGTTTCATTTTACTTTTACACATGCAATATTCAGGTATTTCCTAGTCAGCTTTACAGGGCAATGTGCATCTTCAGAGGGAAATAAAAAAGCATGAGAAAGCAGCAAAGAAAAAGATATGCCAGAGAGTATTAGAACTGAAAGACAATTGCCATCACCCTCAGTTTTAATCGTCATGCCACTATGGAAAAATCAGATGAACCAAGGACTAGTAAAAGATAACCACCTCCTTCCAGTAATTAGAAAATGGACCTTTCTGATGGTCATGTCAGAAATGTTGGTAATAACTATGAAAGATTTATATAAAAGCTTTTTTCCATTTTTCTTACAGTTGCCCAAAGCAAAGTACAGTGGGCATACTATCTGTCCCTGCTTTCAAGGTACACTAAGCTCCAGAGCTATACATGCTCAGGAGATTCTGAAACTTGTCACGAGTGATCTGTGCAAATGTTTTGCCAGCAACACTACCAGCTACATATGGATGTGTCAATTAAAAAAAATATATAATTTCCCAATGCAACGTATCTTGCTGCTATTTCAAAATAAGTATTTGTATGGTAGATCCTCATAATCACACAAAGCATTGTTCCTGTAGAATACCTCATTAGCAGACATAACCTTTCATTTTTAAAGGGAGATTCCTATATTTCATGTTTAGTCAAAAGGTCTGTGAACTGATAAACAGCATTTTAACTATCCATTTAAAAGAGTTCAGTTAAAAATGATCACAGAATGGTTGAGGTTAGAAGGGGACCTCTGGAGATCATCTGGTCCAACGCCCCTGCTCAAGCAGGGCCACCTACAGCCAGCTGCCCAGGGCCACATCCAGACAGCTTCTGAACTTCTCCAAGGATGAAGACTCCACAACCTCCCTGGGCAACCTCTGCCAGTGTTTGAAAACCAGAAAATTAACTTACTGTGAGAGCTGTCAATTTGTGCCCATTACCCTCTTGCCCTGTCACTGGGCACTACTGAGAAGAGCCTGGCTCCCCCTTCTTCATTTCCTCCCACCAGGTATTTATATACATGGATGAGATCCTCCTGAGCCTTGCCTTCTCCCGGCTGAATTGCCCCAGCTCTCTCAGCCTCTCCTCATATGAAAGACGCTCCAGTCCCATAGTCATCTTTGTGGTCCTGCGCTGGACTGTCTCCAGTATGTCCATTTCCCTCTTGTACTGGGGAGCCCAGAACTGGACCCAGCACTCCAGGTACGGCCTCACCAGTGCTGAGGAGAAGGGAAGGATCACCTCCCTTGACCTGCTGGCAACACTCCTCCTAATGCAGCCCAGGAGACTGTTAGCAAATTCTGCAAGATGACCTACAAAAACCTCTGTCTCCTTCAACTCCCATAAATGGCATGGGGGGGAGAGGGGAAGAGTCTAACACACATTCAGAAGCCATAGCAACTGGATTATAATCAAAAAGATATCTGCAAAGTAACTTTCTGACTGGCAGTACTTCTAAGATTAGCCTAGGTTATACAAACAATATCCTACAGTGAAATATTGTCTGTGACAATAGGATACAAGATGTGAGGTTAATACTGTACAAAAAATTCACACGCATTTAAGACTTTTGTCAATGACACTGGTATCCCTCATCATCTGTGTGGTAAACAGATAGTATTTACATGTGAGGTAGGTGTCACCTGAGATTCAGAGCTCCAGGGAAGCAGTAGTACCTTGTTAAAAAGGATAAGGGTGTGCTACTCCCTAATGTGCAAGTTCTTTGTATGTATAAATTAACTTTTATTTACATTTAGATTTCACACAGAAACTGTGAGATCTGGAGCAACTGCAGCGTCTCCAGCAAAGGGCCACTAAGATGATTTAAGGGACTGAGGCATCTCTTTATGAGGAAAGGCTGAGAGAGCTGGGGCTGGACCAGATGACCTCCAGAGGTCCCTTCCAGCCTCAACCACTCTGTGCTTCTGTGAAGTTGTCAGAGCTCATACTTTTTAGTTGTGAGTGATTGAAAAAGGCTCTTTGACACATCATTCATAAAAATTAAGGATACACTATTTCTCCAGTGGAGTGGCGAGCAGGTGGTTAAATGATAAAGACAAAAACCCCATACCTGTGAAGGTAGTCAACAGCCCAGAAGCTAAAACTAATCTCTCAACTGAAATGAATGCAGGTTCATCCCCTTTTGTAGCACAAATACAGTTTTTTTGAGTTCACTCCTCCTTTCCTCCTTCTACCAAAAGTAACCTCATCTCAGTATGCTCAAAAGATAGCATCTTAAAGTCATTTTCCCCTCCTTATTACTGATAACGTAAGGACAAACAAGTTAAAAGTCGTTACAGTTAACAGAAACTATAAGCACTATTTCAGGAAACTTTTCTTAAAAAAAGATGCAGAAAGATCACCCACTGATAATCTAAACCAAACTTAGGGTTATACACAGAGTACGTGAGTAACTAAAAATTTCACCAACTGCCTTTGCCAGTTCTCTGCTTGTTGATAGAGTCAAGCTCCCTTGTAGCTACCGCGTGGCTTCCCACCCTGCTGCACAGACACCTCTAAGATATTCACCTGAGCCAATACAGCTCATTAGGCAAAGCACTCCTAAAACAGCTCTCTGCTTTTGATTTCTAAACTAGATAGAATTCCCTAAGTAACACTTTACTGCACTGAAAACACATACCTTTGCCCACTGTGCTCTTCATTTCTTCTTCCCAAATTCCCCAGCTGTACAGCCCAATATACCTTGTTACACCATTAGGCTCTGCTCTAGTAACCACAGACACAACCACTTGTGAGACACGGAACAGCATGTCTCTCAGGGAAGAAAATAATGCTCCTATGCAGATCTGGGATGTACATCTTTAGTGCTACCAGTGTGATTTTAATGTTAAGACTTACTCTATTACACCAGAAAAATAAGTTAAACAGATTTTATTTAAGGCAACCCAGATGTGTTCATTACTGAAGAAAACTCATTTGTAAGGGGACACAGAAAAAAATTTATACATGAGAAAGGCTCCTACTTGTTTTTCCAATGATAAAAAACAACCATACATACATACACGGAAAACATTTTAGACTACACTTCTGAAGACACAGCAACAGAACAGCAAACTCATTCTTGGGAAGCAAGCCACCTACAAACAGACAAGTCCCTTTTCACTCGCTAAATGAGCGCATTGCAAAGTAGAAGCGCACTTTGCTCAGTGTTAAAATAAGAGCTAATGCTGCCCTGTCCTAAGCTGCGTAAGATCAGATATAACAAAGCAGTTTAAACCAAAGAGAAATCATGCACTGCAAAGGAAGGCCAAAATTATAAGTCCTAGGATGACGACTTGCTTCACAGTTTACTCAAGTTAATGAAGACTCCAACTCCCGCAGATTTCAGCGGGTTACACAACAGGTCCTGCAGAGGGAAATGTTCCAAGTCACAAACAGCAACGCCGTATTTTGATACCTAATTACCACCACTGTCTATGAAGAAATCCCTAGTGTAAAATAGAGAACAAATACAATAATCTCGCTTTCTCATTTTAAAAATGGCATGAAAGGAACAATAAAAGAAAGTTACTGAAGAGAACTAGATTGTTCCCAGCTGTTATCATAAAATACTACAGCTGTTCGTGTCATTGCAGCTAATGACCAGTTGCACTTTTTCAAAGATTGTAACACAGTATGACCATTGTAATCTACATCAAACCGAAACTTGGCATGCATCATGGAAAAAAGACTAAAAAATTATTTAAATTCTGTTTGATTTTTTTTTTTTTAATTACTGTTCATGGGTTTTTTTCTTGTGTTTGGGTGGGATAGGAAGGGATTTTGTATGAATGGTTCTGCATTCAAATTATCAATTATGTTAAACTGATTGAAAAATGATGGTAAATAAAAGGTATTAAATTACTAAAATTGTCTTTTCCAGTAATAAAAGCAGAATTCAGCCAAGAAATCCCAAACTTGTTGTTGAAAAGAGGTGTGCTGAGTAAAACTATCTCAAGTCCAAAGTGGATGACAAAAACATCATCAAAAAAAGATGAGAAACATCTTTTCTCTGGAGCCAACAACAGGGTGGGCTTCCCCATCTAGAAGCTTGTAATTGTTTTGTTAACTTACTATATGTGAACCAAATCAGATTTTTCATAAGGATTCAAATATACGAATGCAAAGAAAAGGTTAAAGTAGAAAAAACCCACATATATAGATGCAGAAAGAATTTTCAGATACAACTGTCTCTACTGGAGCATTACTCCTTGACAGATGGAGAAAAAGCTAGCATGTCTTCCCACAGAAAATCTCCACAGAACCTGGAACATACTATTTCAAGTAATTTCATGTCATTTCTAGAGAAAATACAAGAGTACATGTTCCTCTCTAGCCCTGTGTCTTCCCCTCCAAAATCACCCATATAGAACTATAGACCAGAAAGAAGTCACAAGCTCCCGCACGGCTTTTTTTTCCCCAGTTACCAAAGAAATCACTAATTTATTAAGAAAGCTACCATTCATTTTACCAGTTTCTCCACTTCAGGACAGAAAAACACCTCCAGAGGAATTCCAAACACTTCAGAAAGACTACCATCTAATCATACACAGCATACACCCATCTTCATAGGAACCAGTCTGGGACTCAATAACAAGTAACAAATACAGCCACAGCAAAAGAATGATAAAAACGAAGCATCCCTATCCAAAGAAAGAGAGCAATAATTGTTAAACATGTACTTATAACCAAACACAGCAATGGAAAACATGTTAGAAGCTGAGCCTCTTTTTCTCATTTTGGGCTATCTATCTAGACCGCAAGGGATTTCTTTCCAAATGATGGTTACTTCAAAACATGAACAACTCAGGAACTTTGCTTTATCCGGCCACACAATTACTAAACTGTCACTATCAGCAAGTTAAAAAAAAAAAAAAAGACAACCTACCTTCAAAGACACTCACAAAAGCTTAAATTAAAAATTAAAATCTAATCACACACTAAATTAGGCCAAAAACCTGTAGTTTGGATTCTGTTAATTAAGCCTATTGAACAATGCCCAGAGTGAGTGTTAAAGACTGTCTGCAGCATCACATCTGTGTAACCCATTATTAACACATGTTATTTTCACCATTCCAATCAGAATTTCGAAGTGCACTTCCTTTCTTGTGGCAACACTGTGCAGGCTTGAATTTTTTGTATAATTAGCAAGTATCAGAGCCAACATTATAGCAGAATTTGCTCCCTAGCAGGTTAGTTATACTTTTTCACTCCACTCCATCAGCTCTGCTTTGTGCAACAGTCAGGATGACTCAAGGAAAGCATTTTGGCCAACATGAATCTGATGCAATAAAATGCCTAAGCTGCATGCCTCTAAAAGAGAAAAAGAATATGGTGTAAAATACCGGCATTGTTATACTGATACCTGTCTCCATCAGTATATGTTTAATCCCATTACTGCACTTCTCAATTTTAAAAGCCCTGTAATGCATCAGACTTAAATTATTTTATTAAGCCATATATGCCTATCTGAAAGATAGAAACATAGCTATTACTATCGGAAGATTTAACGCAACCATATTTTAGCATAGTTTTGCCTTTCTTTACCTCAAAGATTTTGTACAATCTCTATGCAGACTAGGTTCTGCACCTTTTATGCTTAGAGTTTAAGGTGGGGGGTTTGAAGTTCACTCATCTGTGGTGAACCTCAGGTTTTTTTCAAGCACGTATTACCAGCTTCACCAAATCTTCCCTTCCGTTGCTAATTAACTTGTGTCTGGTTGCAAAGACACCAAAGCATGAGTGCTTCTACCACCTCTCTTCTAAAGTTAACCAAAACCACCACCATCTATGCTAGCCCTCAGAGCTTTTTGCAAGCTACATGAGTTAAAACTAACAGTCACGCTGTGAGTTTTCAACGTTACTGCTAAGCAACCTGCAAGCAGCAGCTGAACTGCAAAATAGAGACATCCTCCTGTGACAAGTGGGGTAGAGCTGGAGCAGCACACTGATAGTGGAGCTATTCACTGAAAAGAAAGCTACGGAGTCAGCATCTGGCTGCAGAATTACAACAGAAGTCTGAGGAAGAGGCAGAATATACTTCCCCTATTCTTACATGCTTCCCCAGGCACCTACAGATGCCTATAGATGCACCAAAGGAAAGACTCAGTGTTCAGTGAACCCCTTGCATTAGGTACATGCACCCAAATCACAGCTACCAGGCAGCACTTAGGCTGCTCGACATACTTAGCAATAAGTATGAGAGCAACAAGGAGAGAAGAGTTTGCAGAAATGCAGGAAGGGAATAGACAGGAAAAGAAAGGGTATATTGAAACACAAGAGGGAGAAAATATTAAAAAAAAAAAAAAATCACTGAAAACAAAAGGAAGCTGCAACAGAAGTTCAGTACGGCACAGCTTTATCTCTAAGTAGAAAGAGGTTTAAGTGGTAGATAATGCTCAAACTAAATGTTTTCAAAAACTTCATGAAACACACCCTAAAAGGAAAGATTGCCATCCACGCCTTAAGCACATGCAACCCCCAGACACCCAGGAATTCATTTCTAACTAAAACCACCATTTTTGACCTCTCATGCCTTACCACTCTGCTCCTTCGCCTCTCCAGCTCCAAACATAAATGGTATTAGTTGGAAATTAGTTGGAGATTGTGCTGGCATCATAATTCATTCTTAAATAAGACAGTTATGTTCTCCTCATACCGCAGTGTTGCCATATCAACGTTAACATGCCTAACCTCGCTTATAAAAATAGATATCATAGTCAGTTTAAAATGCACGTAAATGACTGTCAAGGAGGTACTACTCTGGAGGTGTTATATCAACAGTAGCAGCTTTCTGGTGGAGGAGTAAGTAGGGTAGGAATAAGTAGTTCAGATTTTTATCTTTAAAAGTAAAATTTACCATCATAGCACTTATTGTCTCCCTGTTCCTCCACATACGATCTTCCATCTCTTCCTCCATTCAATAATTAAAGAAAAACCACAAGAAGGTACCTGGGGTACAACCTCCAGCAATAATACACCTGAATCTACAATCTGAGTGGCAGATTGCTCAATAAGCCATGCACTTACGTGAACCAAGCTGCACATACACTGTAATATTTTTCAGAACTGGGATGATACTTTCCACCATTATTGATTGAGTAGCCATAAAATGATCTTTTATGGGGGAAAGTCAAGGTAAATGACTGATTATCAGAGCAGGAAATTATTTAAGTGTTCAGCTGAAGAAACATTATGCAATTGTAACTTGCATTTGACTCGTGAAACCACATACAAAAGAATATAAGAAGGCACCTTTTCATGAAGATGATTTGAAGTGGCTTTTACTTCAGAAACTTGTGGCTTCTTTTATGGCACGCTTGAGAAAAGTGTTAAGCAGTATCTTTGTATCTTAAAATACTCTTAAGGAAGTACTTTTCTCCATATTCTTTAAAGCTATAAAGAGGGAACTATCCCCCATAACATGCTGCTTCAACATTACTGGGAAGCCTTGGACTAATTAATATTCATATTTAAATGGAGTACCAAATTTAAGTTATAGTTCTGCTTTTGTACTTTAAGTAGGAGCCATTCAGTAAAATAGAAGAAACTAAAAAAAAAAAAAAAGATGATGATGAGTTTGGACTATCCAAGCTACAGGTACCTATTTATTGACATTACCCAAAATGACTTTTGACAGAAAATCCCTTTAGAAATACCAGATGGGAAGGAATGTGAGAGTTCTGGAAGTCATGGAACTACAAAAAAATAATTTAAAATATCAAGTTATGTAATCAAAGGTGAATATATTTTGCATTTGATCTTCCTGTCATGACCTGCACAGAAAAGCAAGCATAACCATTCAACACCTATCATCTCTAAGTGGGATGCATGCAATGGAAGTAGATACCATTCAATTTGGGAATGGATAGCAGAGAGGAAACAACTGTTCTCTACAACATCCCCTATGGAAAATGACCTCAACTGGCTCATATTTTCCAACTAAGTTAAATGCTGATAACATCCAGCATGAACTACTCTTTCAAGTTTCTCACCACCACCGGGGGTATCAAAAGCACCAGCTCTCTTGCTAGGCTCAGCCAAAAAGAGCAGGTAACAGAAGACAGCTTTAGCCAATGTGGAATTCAGAAGCATACAAAAGTTTTTTAACACATAAATAAGGCAATTTTGTCCTCACCTTACATCCGTCTTGAGACTCGGCACACTCAGCAAGCCATCTCCATAACACAGAGCGTGAGAAAAGCCTCCCACCTATGCAGTGCAGCAATAACTACATCAGAAAGGCGCCCTTCAGCGTGAGCACGATTTTTTCCCTCTGCCTATACAGCAAAAGACTTGTTTCGCTAAAGGCCTTATTTACAAAATGATCTTAATGACTAAGAGGCTCAGTGAGTCCACAAATCAAAATAAATCACCAGCTTTATTACACAAGCATAACTGTCAAGCACTGTACTTTGGTTTTGTTTCAGTTCCTCGTTACTACATTCACAATCCTTTACAAGTGTTATACACCGATCACACATACATACGGGTTTGTGCAGTGTAAGAAACACACAAAGACTGCGATACCCAAGCAGCATCCAGCTGACAGAATCCACTGGTCTTACAAGTATCAACTTAGTTTTGACCACGAGATAAGAACAAAGCGGTTACATATAAGAAAATAACTAATTTTCTTTCCTAAGTAACCACAAAGCCTATGCAAGCATATGGAAAGAAAATTAGTTATTTTCTTAAGTAACCACAAAGCCTATGCAAGCATATTCAGTTGTTTTCTGCTCTCAGCTGCATCTCATATGGCTTGTTTTGTGAAGGTACCAAGGGATCTGTGATTACAGAGCTACCAAAGCTGAGGTGGAGGAACACCCATCCCTTCAAATGAAGGTGAAAGTGGATGGAGGAGAGCAGATAATCCCCAGCTGTACCAGTGCCACCTTTCTGACATAGCTGAAGCTGGATTCTCTAGTAAATAACACTCCTTAAACCCAGATGCAGGCTTCCCCAGAGCAAGCGAATACATTCCTAAGTACTACAAGGATAAATTAATTAAAAGAAAAATAGAGTCAGCTTTCCTATGCCAATAGGAACAGCTACAAAGCAACTCCTTCCTTTCCTTCATGAGGATCAGGCAGATACTGAATCTTCAGCACCCTCAGAAGAGGGGCACATAACCATTTAATCTACTGTTGTTAGACAGCTATAACTATCCAAGTAACACTGGTCCTTGTCATACATTTCCTAACACTCAAATTTACACCAAAATACATAAGAAATTCACCAATGCTACTGACATTCAGGTCATCACACAATTACTCAAAAACCACAGAAGGGCAGCCCAGCCTTGCAGTATACACCTATGCTGGAAAAATTGCATTTGATTCACAGACAGAGGGAGGCTTCTGCAATACACCGATGCTGGATTCCAGCCTGGAGCACAAGCCTTTGGCGAGTACACACAAGTCTCCCTGGACTAATGGAAACTCTAAACTTCATTGCTAATTCCCATCACTGACAGCAATTTTACCTTTCATGAATCTGAAATTAACGCTGATGGCTAACATATTGATCATGAGCTGACATTCATATTATATTACCAACAACCGACAGCCTGAACATTAGAAGACCATTAACAATGACATGGTTTGAAATTCAGAGACAGCAGAGACCGGTGTATAGTTTTTTTGGGTGTTGTCAATTGTTGATATAACTGTGTACACCTCCGCACACAACACACAAGAGGAAAGGAGATTGCCAACACCAAGGTTCACGAGCCATGGCAGCAGCCCATCTAAACAGCTGAGATGGAAGGATTTCATTAAAACTCCACTTTCCTTCAAAGAAAAAAAAAAGGGGGAGGGCAAAAAAAAACCCCACAAACAAACCACTCAAAAGCACATAACCATCTGACCTGCCCAGAAGAATCAAAACAATCATTGTACCTAGCTAACAGCAAGATTTCCAAGAAATACTGCCTTTACTTCTTTGTACGACTACTCCAGTTCACTCTCAAGGTTTTTATTTATGATTACTCTGCTTTAGAGCAGTATTTCTAGAAGGCAGTAATGCAACACTGAATATTTTGAGGAGGTCAAGTAACACGATACACAGCTTTTCCCTCCAGGTCAGTGGGGTTCAAATCTTGCTAATGTCAGTAGTGACCAAAAGCTGTTGACATCAGACAGCTGTTATGTGACCCATGAGGAATGAGCTAGTATCCTCAGTCCAGTTTTTACTGGACAGGTATTCCTACCTTCACAAGAACAACCAAGCCCATACTCTTGCTGGCAAGTCTCAGGAGCTAAAAATCAGTGTGGATAAGGAGTAGCTTTCTCAGTCCTGAAGGAGAACAAGAACTTAGAGACAGTTCTGTCCAGGTGAAGGCTGCATCATACCTCTAACAGAAAAGCAAGGAATTTCAACTTGTAAATACATCAAGTCAGCATTTGCTGCAACAGTATCTCGTCCTGAGCCTTGATCCTGCAAACCTCTGAATGTACAGGTTATCTTATTTGCAGTCAACAGTCCATTCAAAGTGTTGCTCCTCTACAGGCTCACAAAATCCAGAGAGTAAAGGTGAATTGTCTAATTTGCATCATAACATACGTACCATCTTAAGGAGAGCACAAGAGTAAATCAAAAAAGTACTTCTCAAACTGTAACTGCATCCTCTGGATTCAAACATAGGATCTTCTTTCCCTTTAACTCAACAGAACACAATTTTGCCGACTTTACCAAGAGTTAATTTACTTCTGAAAACTTAACATTACACACAGACTTGAATTTCTTCTTCACACTGCTCATTGCACGACAGTGTCATATCCAAAAATTTCACTCCAAGCGTCAAATGCAATTGTGCACAAGCTACATAAGAGAGGTGGGAGAAGACCAGGACCTTATAAGCATTAGGGGCTCCTGACCCTTTTTCCCCTTCTCTCAAAAGCATGTTTTATTTTTGATTCAAATCAGTTTAAGCACAGTTCAGACAATTCAATAAGCAAAGCAAAATGAGTGTGAGAAGAAGTCCTCGCCTATGGAAATACCCCACTTCTCAGTATATTTGAGGATTTGAAACATGAGAAGACAAAAGAAAAAGCCAACAGCAACCCCCTGAAGAGACAGGTCTCTGCCACAAGCAATCTGCACGAAGCTGCTGGAACTGTAGCCTCCGCAAACCCACCCCGCCGTTACGTAACGGTGCCGAGCCAGGATTTTCACCAGCCAGCCCAGAATTGTTGTTAGAAGGAGACATCTCCTGTCATGCACCAGCAAATCAAAAGGGTTTAAAAAAAAAAAAAAAAGCCAACCAAACACAATAAAAACAAGCAAAAAACCCCCACATATGCAAACAGAAGAGAGTTTAATCCAGAGCCTACATCCACATGCTAAAAACATTTCCTTTCCAAGTAAGGTTTTATATGATATTCTAACTTAAAAAAAATAAAAAGTTGTTTTCACGGGTTATATCTCGACAATATCAGAATATCTGTTTTCCCTCTCTAAAATACCAAGGCTCTCCAACTACTTGCATAGGTGCTTACAAGGTGCCTTTTTATTTTTTTTAATTATTCCTTATTCATTTAACATTGCAAGCCTATTTCTTTTGTTTATCTCAAGAAGGTACAAATCATGTCCTATAGGAAAGAAACAACAAAGAAATCTTTTCCTATCTCTATTATTATTACCACCAATTGTTTTCTTACTTGATTTCCTTACAGTCTATACGAAGGCAGTGTGAAGTACCCATGATACAGCAAAGAATAATCCTATTAAGAATCAGTTTACTGTGTACTACTCTCTTCACATGCTATTTTAAGACCTTAAAAGGATTTCAATATTTAACAAAGGACTGAACCAGTTAAACAAATCTTCACACCTCCAGTAAAACACTGACGTTATGAGACAACAGTTACCAGGTGAGATGGACACCTAAGCAGCATGTGTTTTGTTCTTTTTGTTCAATACTTTAACTCAGTTTAACAAAGTTGATTTTTGTTTTAGTTGCATTATAAAAATATTTAACTATACATACTGCTAAGTTTTCTTAGAACTGGTGCTTTCAGATGTTTTTCACATCTCCAGTAAAACACTGACGTTATGAGACAACAGTTACCAGGTGAGATGGACACCTAAGCAGCATGTGTTTTGTTCTTTTTGTTCAATACTTTAACTCAGTTTAACAAAGTTGATTTTTGTTTTAGTTGCATTATAAAAATATTTAACTATACATACTGCTAAGTTTTCTTAGAACTGGTGCTTTCAGATGTTTGAGACTTTGTATGTGTGAAAAATGCAGAGAGCAATTACTGACAAAACACATTAAGGTGCGCTGAAACCATTGAGGGTTTTGTAAATATAGAGATAATTCCTATTCATGATGAACATCGACTTAAGCCAGTGGAAGTTCTGCCACAGCAAAGATCAGGACATTTGGTCATGTGTTAGGACCAAGGCAGATTTAAAAAAAAAAAAAAAGTTACCCACCCCATAATCGTGAAGAAGTCTTCCCAATAGGATGGTCATTTGTTGTTTCTACAGAAGATAAGCATCAGCTAAATAGAGCTGTTTCAGGCTTCTAAAGCCTACTCTTGGTGTGATGTAACAGACTGACTACTTAAACAAGCAGTAAATATTCCAGATATTAGAAGGTAAAGCTAAATTCCCAAGTCATGTTTTAAAAATTCTTATCATGCTTGTAACTACGTTTCTTACAACATCTGAAGATCTACAATTTCATTTGGATGGAAAAAATAATTAAGTAAGAGGGGAAAAGGCATAAGAAGGCTTGAGAGGTGGGCCCGTGCAAACCTCATGAGGTTCAACAAGGCCAAGTGCAAGGTCCTGCACCTGGGTCAGGGCAATCCCA
>NW_008794665.1:5418428-5419131 GCF_000699145.1 Aptenodytes forsteri
GATTGGACGGGGCTTTGAGCAACCTGGTCTAGTGGAAGGTGTCCCTGCCCATGGCAGGGCGGTTGGAACTAGATGATCTTTAAGATCCCTTCCAACCCAAACCATTCTACGATTCTATGAAGGTAAGTGTAAATATAAATATAAATAACATGCCTCTCTGAATAATATTTACATGTTTAGTTTTGGTGTACACTTATGTAAATTCGAAAGTGTATATATTCCAAGGCCATTTCAATTTCCAGCCTCCTGGTTTCTGGAAGGATGCATTACTGCATCTAGGGTTTGTGCCTTCCACCATAACGCTCTGTATTGGTATACAGGTTATAACCTCACCGGATGAAATACGCTGTATCCGAGTGTATCCAGCTATGTGGCCAGTGGCGGGGGGACGGACACCAAAAAAAACAAACCACTAAATACACACGCACTTCGCACGTACCGAGAAATGCACATGTGCAATTTAAATCAGGCACTACCCCAGTAAATAAGACCTTGGTCTGTACTGCAGGGCACAATGTGTTGTTAAGCCAAACTCTAATTTGTTTATATGGCCGAGGCTCGCAGTACACGCATACCTCCGAAACCGAGCAAAAATCATGGAGCCGATGTGTTTGTGCCGAGCACCCCCACGCACATCTGCACGCACACGCGGGTGCACGGCCACGGTACGCCTGCTGGATAACTTCACATCCACGCAGGCCGG
>NW_008794665.1:5420875-5452552 GCF_000699145.1 Aptenodytes forsteri
GGGGCGTCCCCCGCCGCGGTCACACGCAGGCACAGGCACCCACACACGCACAGCCGGGGCTGGCCTGCACGAAAGGGAAACTGCTTAAATAACATCCTTCAGTCTGGGGGGTTGCTAATATACCTGCCGGGTAAGAGACTCTCCATTACAGATAAAAGAAAACAAAAAAACCCATCTCCCCTAGCTGTGTATCTTGCCTGGCGCATCTGGCGCTGGTCACCTAGCCGAAAAGGCTGGCGCAGGTTGCAGCACTCGGCCTTGCTGCTGGGGCCCGTCCAGCCCCACCGTCTCCTCAAACTGTCCGGCAAGGACAAACGCAACGGTCAAGCGTGGGGTGTGAAGTGTTTGTTGTCCCCAGTTGGAAGATGACAACTCTTACTTCATCTTTCTTTGGGGATTGGAAAGTAAATCACATCTGTGACGGTGTCCCCCGTCGTTCAGACAACATAAATATTGTTTAGGGCTTGTTTATACATGCAGTTGTTCAGGAGGAGCTATTCCTGACTAATTTCATGACTGATTTCCAGAATAAGGCTAAGCTGTTCCGGTTTAGTTTAAAGCTGTGAGTTTTAATTAAAGAGGAAAATAGGGCACACCTATTCTGGAAGAGGGATGTTTACAGAGTTGTTGTTGAATACCTTCTGTGTAGATGAGCCAAGAATCAACAGACACCTAACCCGGCTTCCCATTTCCCTCCAGGGTGATGTACAAGTTGCTTGCTTAGCAGATACTATTGCTTTAGAAAGCCACAAAGAAAATAAGATGGCAGTTATGACACATATTCTCTGCTTTGATTTGCCTGACATTTTTAGGGGACATTTTGTTGGCTGTCCTTGTGGTATTTTCACTGAACATGGGAAGACATTGTATGCGACTGACATTCAGTACAACAGCATGAGTTCTCAGCTTGTTCCGACAACCGTGGTGAGCTCCATGTGGTGTGACCATCCTTTTGTCCCATGAGCACAAACTAGCTGGGTAACAAAGTTCCCATCTGAGATTCCTATCGCGACGCTAACACAAGAATGTGAAACAGAGCTAGTGCTCAAGCAAGGGTATTTTATATATGCCCAAACAAATCCTGAAGCCCGTGACAAGTATGCAGAAGGCTCCCCATATGTTAGGCATACTTCATGAAGCACCAAGTGCACAGAAGAATCTGGACAGAAAAAACCCTACATCTTCATCCCCCACTGCCAGGAAGCGCTGCTTAGCGGCACTCGGTGCTTGGACACGGAAGGAGAAGCAGCATGTTAGGAATGCAGTATGGCCAGTAAATTCAGGTATTGCCTACACCTTGTGGGCCACAACTTCGTGAGACGCGGAGGACCAGTTTGGATCCGTTCTTCTGTGACTGCAGGCTGTTTGCATGAGTCATCTGGATTCTTCTTGACAGGCTGGAATAACAGAGACTCTGGGTCTCTCCAGCTTGCACTTGCTCCCCCATTAGTCACAGGGCAAGACTTCAGCTCTGATTTTTTAACAAGAAAGTATGATTATTGTTGCTGCTATATAAGGACATTCAGTGTCACAACTCCAGCATGTTTATATTAATTCTGAAAGCTATCTAGGTTTTTTTTTAACAGTTTTCCTTTGCTTCTAAGTTTTCAATTATAATATGCCATCCAGGCTAGGTAAAGTTCTTTCATTTTATCTTGTGGAGGGTCTTGATTACGCATCTGTTGAATGCATTTAGCCTTCCTTTCCAAGGTAGAATCCCCATTTCAGGTAATTTCTTCTTTAGGAGTTTTCAGATAAGCTTTCATAAGACAAAGGTGAGTACCGCTGCCAAATACCACGTATCGTGCCACTTCTGCAAGGTATGATACAGCCAAGGTTCAGATCACAGGTATAAGACCTCATGACTACTCTGTCATGGTGTGGTGCAATCTTAACCCCATGACTTGTTTCAGGAGCATTTGCAAAATCCTTATCCTTGCTATGAGGGAGGAAAAGGAAGAGAGAGAAATCCCCGAACACCTTTGTTCTCTTGTAATGGTAACAGACTAGAAAAAATCTGTATTTCAGACCTATGTTAGTAGTAAAGGTTGTATAACTTTCTTATTACTTAAATTGGTCCTTTTTCCCAATCTACACAGGTGGTCCTTCAGCTTTTTCCTCACAAAGACCTCCTTTACTATAGAGGGATTTCTTTTTCATGGGATCCGAGTCCTACTAGATTCCTTTTTCTCATTTAACAGTAGGAGGAGAACATGAAGATCACATCTTTGAATGGAAAGAACACACTCCGTGAATTCTGGGAAAATTCTAACACACTTGACCTCTTGCATCACCAATGCCTAGTAGCGTCGTTAGTCATTTCATCCCCTAGTAGAATAGAAGCCCAGCATGATACATTGGAAGCTCTGATCTTCTGAGGAGCAGTCATTTCTGATTACAGATTTTGGAGACAAGGTCTGTGAGTGCTGGGGGAGAGAGAATTTTTTCAAGTCTGAAATAAGTCAGTCCCCACCTCTTTGCCTCAGATGAGCGATTCTTTTCCATTTTAGCTGAGACATGACAATTCTTTTAAGCACCCAGCAGCTCCAGAAAGCAGCAGCATCCAGCTGAAGTGGAGGGAGGAATAAATGCCCATACAATGAGAAGGCAGTAATTTTAAGCCAGAGTTTCGTAAAGACGTACAGACTAACAGATTCCAAACTTTGTCGTAGGTCTCATGAAAAATTAGCGATTAAGTTGCTTGGACTTTATTTCAGCAGCGAGATGAAGATTATCTTCTAGAAATGTAACCATATGTTTGCACACTGACTCAACCAATTAAGATACTGTTTTAAAGTATTGATTGTAAGAGATAGCGTTTAAAATTTTAATCATTATTATTAGAAAAAAACTGTTTAACTACAGGGAGTCTGTCCTACACACATTAGCTTTTAGCCCCTGGAAGTTCTGGCTTCACATGTAATAAATGTAAGTTTGACAGTATCTTGGAAGTAAAGGCGAGTGAGAGAGTGCTCGAGTATTATGATGGCTGCATGGAAAATATGTGCAACGAGGTTAGTCTGGATATTGGTGCTGCCTTAACTGATTATTTTCCTGATTTTTCTTTTAAGAGAGATTTGCAATTATTTCAGTTTACTTCCCTTCAGTATAAAAACTAATGGGGATTCTTCACATCTGTGCATCTAAGTCCATTGCCTAGGCCATAATCTCTATAACATAGCTGTCTACAAGATTAAAACCACCACGTACTAGTCTATGTTGACAGCGCGTCTTCAGGAGATGCTCCGTAGTGGAATCAATGTTCTGCTACAGCCCACACTCACAGTGCTGACTACAAGCACCTAAAACTTCCAAAAGAACTACATTCGTCTACATCTGACCAAAATAAATTTGATAGCAAGTGCCGTATACTAGCCCTGGAAAGCCAATATAATTTATCAGTACTCCACATGCCATTTGGCTCCATCATATCCAAGAAAGGAAATTCACCCCAGCACAGAAAGCCTATACAAAGGACCATGTACCAATTTAGATCACCATCAAGGGGGCCCGTCTGAGGATTTTCTTGACAAATGGTTTCCCACACTTATTCTACCTCAGTACACAAGGGGGAGCTAGATAAAGGGCCTGTAGCAGGTAACAATTCTTTGTATCATCCGAACGCTTTCTGGCTATGCTTGCAAAGGGATGGAAAGTTCAGATGGCAAAACATAGCCACATAATCCATCACCAAATGTATTCTCTCCTTTCCCCACGTGTGGTCTTCATGCATCCACTGCAGGCACTTAACCTGTTGCATCGTCAGCCTCTCTGGAGCTTTGCATGTTTTCCCCTTGCATGCATCTGTTCGTCTTTTGGCTCAGCTATTTATACAGGTTCTGGATTTGGTCCTGAAGCTTTTAGCAGAATTTATACACACTGTTAATGATACTGTGCCTGGTTTAGAAAGCAAAGCAAAATAGATAATTCTACAGAGAGTCATGGAACAGATTATATCAAAATGAATTGTGCTGGAATAAAATGCAAGCAATGGCATCTGGAATACTGGAGAGGGAAAGCAGGTTAACTCCAAATTCCAAGATGCTGAATCAACATGGAGAACAGTAACAAATGGTGCCATGAGCAATTATACAGAGCTTGAATGACATTTGAAAAGTCAACAGATGATAGTAAAAGAAAAGAACACAAGTAAAAAAAAAATAACCTTGAACCCTGGAAATAGTTACACCCCCTGCCAAAACTGGCCTGCTTACAACAGGTTTCAATACAAAAGAAGTACAGCTATGGTCATCTAAGGCTGCGAATGAATATTTGCATTCAAACTAAGCCTCTGGTGCAAAACTGATCCACAAGTCATGCCTGTAATCCCTAGCAGTATGCAGACTCAAGAGAAGACATGCAAGGGACTTCCACATCTGCCCCCTTTCCAATACTGCCGAGAAGCCAGGTAATGCAAGTTTCCTACACTGCAGTTTCAGATTTCTTAAGAGGCATATGCTTTCACCAGACTACCCTAGTAAGCCCAAAGGTGAAGACCAGGTTAGAAATAAGATTGGAGACAAGTACTGAAGCCAGCATGAGAATAAATCAAGACACCAGAGACGCAAAGAGTCATACCAAACTGAAGAGCATAGTCAGAAAGTCATAGAGCCAGAAGTTTGAAGACCAAAGAGTCCCTGTTATAAGTCAGGGCTGGAAGAAGGTGAGGTATAAGAGCATAACACAAAGGAGACGGGAACCAGGGATCAAGACTAAGCAAACAAGAATGAAAAGCAAGAGAGTCAGAAGCAAAACTACAGCCAAATGGCACTGCAGACTGCCAAGAGCAACTGGTGGAGTTGCCTGACACATCTGCTATTAGAGGAAATTAGCCAAGCCTTAGCTCCTGCACAGCTGGGCCACAGTCCCAGTTGCCCTATTGCATCCAGCTGCAGGGCCAGTAGCCCAGGCAGAGCCCAACAGTGTGGATAAATGTGCATTGGTTTAAAACTTGACCTGCAGTAGTAGTTGGTCCCTACAAATTTACTGGTGCAAGCAGCAGATGTAACTCAACTTAAGTATCCAGTAGAACACTGCACTGATTTGCCTAAATATGTTTAAAATTATAGTTTTAATTAAGCACTGCAAGTTTGTGCAGTGGAAATGCCTTAGTGTAGAACAAATAGATGTATCTGAAGGCAGGCAACAGTGCCAAGGCTCCCAGAAGTGGAAAGACATCCCCTCATCTCCCCCTACTGGTCTGCACATCCCCAAGCCTCTGCAGAGCGACGAGGAGCATCTACCTCGTCTGCTTCGCCTATGCCAGTACTTTGTGAAACTGCAAGAAAGGACCCTTGGGAGCAGCTTCCAGCATCGAACTGTTCTCAAGATGCTGGCAACAGCTTAAAACCACAGTCCTGCTATCAAGAATTAGTCATCCGCTCCCAGAGAGTTCATCCTGCAGGTTTTGGTTCTTAATTAGACGTTGCTTTTAATGGGAGACTACAGAATACAGATTTCGCAATGGGCCTTAAGATGCTATCCCACTGAATATTAAAATCTTCCAGAAGATATAAATTAAGAAAGGAATGGAAGGAAAGCTTGCTCCTTTTTTAAGATGTTCTTGCAGTAGCAAACATGACAGACCGATGCCTGTTTAGAGAGAAAGGAACAGTATTTGAAGGAAATGCGAACAGCAAAATAACAAGATACTTATAATACAAAATTAACATGTATCTAATATATAGCTAATTTAACTCTCATGTGGTATTAAAAACTACTAGTGGCAGGAGCAGCTGAAGAGATCCTGAAGTCAGATGTGATACTCAGTATGTTTAATACCCAGGATGCTTTTCTGCCTCCTTTTTCCAGGAGCAGTGCCGTTGTCAGAGACACAAGAACAAAGAGGAATGTGTGTAATTGTTTTTGCAAGAATAGAGTCTTATTTGTTTTCATAGATGCCACGACTTATTTATTTTTGCTGCCTTTATCGCCAGAAAACAGCATAGATTAAATCCCTCCTACTTTAAAGGTAACATACATAGAACACATCCTGGAGTAAATGATTTATTCAAGTGCCATCAGTGCCAACTGACGGCTCAATGGTAACAAACAGACCATAACTGGTCTTAGGGGTGAGATAATTAATCACAATAAGTTAATACCCAAGGAACAAACACTGAAAACTTGAATTTAATTGCCAAAAACTCTCAGAATATAAAGTGTCTTGTGATGCATGATTTAAAGAAGCATAGTGAATATGAAAAGGAACAATGGACTAGAATGTGTTTTCCATACTGACCTCCTGTGCTATGTCTCTTCCTAGGAACTTTGGAATGGAAAAAAAGGACAGAACAACCTGATCTCTGAATGTGTGTCTGTAAAATTCCCAGATATTTACAAAGCAAAACACTGTAACCCAGAGATTACCATACAGTTTAAGGAGCTCTAATGAATACAATTGCTATACTGAATTAAATGTAACTACCTTATTCAAGTTGGCTTAGTGGGAGCATTACAAAATATAAAAATCTTCAATTAATTTTCAGTCAGACTGGCCATAATTTATACATTGGGAATCCAGATTCTCACTTACCCCAAGGCTTTAAACCACTGTAAGATACAAAGCTGCTTTATAATGGTTATAAGCTACACTTACACTCACTTAAAATCCATTTTATATTCCCGGGGTGATGAAGAGGAGCCCTAATGTAAGGCAGAACCAGGTTTCTAATTGACTACAAACATTCTCAATCAAGGATGCAAATTCAGGGCTGCTGTCTTAACGAACTGCTGCAAAGGGAGTCCTTCACTGTTGCAGTGCCCTACTAGTCCCACAAGCCTTTCCTGCAGGGCAGCTTGCAAGATTAGGTGTTAATATCCTTAAAAAACCAACAGAAATATCAACAACCAAACTCCCCCCTTCTTCCCCATGCACACATATCATTTAAAAACATCAGCCTCAGACATGCCACAGAACATCCTTTCAATCATGTTTTAATCAAATTGCTTTTCAACTTCTCAAGTTTTATGTAAGAAGCACATGAGCTGCTTTAATCTTTCCTCCTCCTCCCTCACTCCTCAAAAGAAAGTTTCAGTGCTCTGTGCTTATTCAAAGAATGGCATTCAGCACAGCAAACAGACACATAAATCTTCTGAATTGCTAAAAAAGTGCTACCCAGAGGCTGGTATGGCTCTAGATGATGACAATCAAGTGCACAGGACTGGAGAACGTAGCTGAAAAGCACTCAGCTAATATATTTTCCTTTTAAAAGATCCTTATTGGTACAGGGCACATCCATTCTATAAATAGATGTGCTCTACAGGATGGGACAATTTCATCATCTTGACTTTAATGGTTTGTGAAAATAATTTAAACCATAAGCAAGGAACAGACATTAACATTACTCAAAACTATGAAGATGTTGCTTATTGAGTGTAAGTAAATATTTTTCAGTTACTCTTGCTATCTTAGCATTGCCAATAAGCCCAGCACTTGTGTTAGTTGCTTTATATGACACTGCTTTCTGCCTAAGAAGGAAATATTTCTCTCACTCTCCTGGAGTTCACAGCTATCCCAAGAGTAATGACTTCTTGCTGGTCGTCTTCCAAAGGGTGTTGTCAGCCCTCAGTAGTTCATTTCGGGTGAAAATAACCCTTCTGCCGAGGCCAGGCCAAGATCATATACCAAATAAGTCCCATTAAAATCTTCAGATAAGGCTTAAGTGATATTTAAGTACTACAGTGCTGGCCTTCTGCTCAGTAGTGAATTCATCTAATATCTGCAAAAATGGGTTTGCTCTGAGTTAAAAATTAACAAGGGCTTATCCTGACCTCAGAGTGGGATTGGTGAGACTTCCAAAATTGAGTAGCCCAGGAGACGCATGCTCTGGCAGATTCTCAGGAGTTTTCCACTTAAATACGTCAGCTGGCAGAGGGCTGATCACAACTATACCAGTGGAGGATCTGGATGCCATTGCAATACGTCGGTCCCTGGAGACTTGAAGACTGGGAGCAGCCCTGACACTGTGACTGGTGCCGAACACGAGAGTCACAGAGAGCGTTAGCACCATGCGCTTGCGTCATGTTCCCCCCAGTTGGGAAACAGGGTGCTAGAGGATGTAGTCATGTCATCTCATCTATGTGTCCACCTCTTTTAGTAATGAAGCTTACATCAAAGAGAAAGGGGCAGGAGATAAGACAGAAGAAAGTGATTGCTGCTATGCAGATATACAATTAAACACGGTCTACCGATACGCTGAGATCCTACCAGATGGCAGATGACCTGACCTCCGTCACTTCACTAAAATGCTTTCCTTTTGCCTCTGTCTTGTCCAGACTTAGCTTTAGCTGACACCTTTTATTCTTGCTCCAATTTCTTTTAGGCGCTGGGTCACCTGGAAAAAAGGTCTTGTTCATACTGAAAAGAAACAAGACGAATGGATGTTTCCAGCACCATATAATTAGAGTGCAAAGCATGGCCACAGATAAAATATAGATGCATGTAAAATATGGGAACCAGACCTTCTGCCTTACTAATGCAATTATTCATACGCATGGCAACACAAATATGCTGTGGAAGGGAATTTGTGTCAGTGATAATGTTTGCTCAGATATTCACTTGCATATTCATGGGCTCAGATGGAGAATATGCAGTGGGGAATGATTGGTTCACCTCCTTCCATTTCGGTGTCCTCAAAATTTTCCTCCTTTGTTTTCCTTTCTTCTTTTCTCTCTTTTTATTCTGGATTTTTTATTCCCCCTCCCCCCTCATTTCAGAAGTACATGGAACAACATTTCAGAAAAGTTTTATAACAGCATGTTTCCTCTTAATGATGTAGATTGCACCTTGCAGTACCACACACACTCCCTTTCTCCTAGAATAACCTTTGTAATACCCAATACTGGCCCTTCTCTCTCTCTCTCCCCCCCTCCCTCTCCTCCCTCCCTTTTTCTCTTTCCCCTCATCTTCTTAGCTCTGTTGTAGCCCATGGCATGGAGTGATAGGGAGGGATGGATAAGTCCCTGATGCGACATTTTCCAGTGGTTCTTTCCCAGGAAGGAGCCATTTCACAGCATTCCCAGAATATACTCTCACAGTGTCCAGAAACACTTTCCAAAGTATTCTGGAGATTCTTAATCTTAAACTCCATTACTGCAAGTGGTCTCCAATTTTTCCCCATCAGAGCGTTTCTCTCTCTTCTCCCCCCCTCCCTCTCCTCCCTCCCTTTTTCTCTTTCCCCTCATCTTCTTAGCTCTGTTGTAGCCCATGGCATGGAGTGATAGGGAGGGATGGATAAGTCCCTGATGCGACATTTTCCAGTGGTTCTTTCCCAGGAAGGAGCCATTTCACAGCATTCCCAGAATATACTCTCACAGTGTCCAGAAACACTTTCCAAAGTATTCTGGAGATTCTTAATCTTAAACTCCATTACTGCAAGTGGTCTCCAATTTTTCCCCATCAGAGCGTGTACTTTGCATGACTTCAAGCTTTCTCTGGCCACTGTCTTTGAGTATCTACCTAAATACATTAGGGTAAAATCTGACTATGTCACTCACAAACAGAGGTGAACTTAGTAAATCTATTGTTTTCCCATTAAGAAAAAAATAAATTGCTAATACTGCTCTAAATATATAGTCACTGCCAACAGTAACACACATAGGAGCCAGCTTCCATCTGCATTGAGATTTCCCAGACAAGCTGTACAATATCACTCCAGAAACTGCTAAGCCTTGGCAATAATCAAAAGATTGGTGGGGAGACACTGCAGAGACGTTGGATAAAGTTAATCAGGCAGGCCAATGAAATAAATATTAGCACAAAGCTGAGGAAGAAGCTGCTGAGCCACTAGGGACAGACACCAGCCTTTTACTCTGAAGTTCTGCATATTTTGTGTATCATTCATATATAATGTTCACATTACATGAAGATTATACAGGAAAACTTATATGAATTAATGCTAAAAGAATTACATTGACTTTCTCCTAAGAGTATGCTGAATGCCCAAATGAGGGAGGAAGAAGAGAGAAGGTTTGTAATTTCTTGGTATTTAGCAGTAAACGGATGCTTTCTAGCCTTTCACTTACTTTATGCTAGACTAAAAGTATATATTTATTTTAATTCAAGGCCTCTCCTATTGCTCCTGCCACTTCCTGCTAGGGCTTATCCTTTTAGGGCTTTAAAAGCCACCGCTTGGCATCTTTCATAATTGCTTGTGCAGAAGGGCAGGAATGCTAACACCCTTCTGTCCACCCTACCCACCAACCGCAGAGAATCGTTTCCTTTTCTTGTGCGGATAAGCTATATAAGTAATCAACAACAAGAGAGTTTCACATTTCACATTCAAAGATGCAGAGCCTGGAAGCTGAACTTAGCAAAATTCAAACTGGAGACAAGACACACATTTTTAACAGTGCGGGTAATTAACCATTGGAATTGCTTGCCCTGGAATATGCTGTGACACTTGGAGCTTTTAAATCAAGTCTGGATGTCTATAAAAAGATGCTGTCTGCTTCAATTGCAAGATACTGAACTTGGTGTAGAAACCATTGGCCTTGTTATGCAGAAGGTTAGACTAGACGGTCCTAAGGGCTTTAGTGGCTAGGAAATACACTCAGAAACACAGTCAAGTGTAAAACAATTTGCACAAATACTGGTAATGCACACTATTTATGAATTCACTTTTGTTGAGAATATCAAGCACTTAAAATTAGCTTTCTGTGGGTGTACCAGTCATACTGGAATATACAATGTATACAACAGAATGTGTACAAGTGGAAGAGAGCATGGCTTCAAGTGCAACCAAAGCAAAATTCCCATAAAATGTGAACCCTGTGTTTGTACATTTTTGTTAATGTTTGGGTTTTTTTTTTAATCAGATCTTTTTAATAGCCTGAAAATGAAGAACTGTATTCCGGTAAAAATAACATAGTGACTAGCTACAGCTAGAGAACAAAAGGGTAGCAGCTCGCCAAAGTCACACCACTTAACCCTGCATTGACCAAGACAAAGCTGCTGAGACTCCCAAGGCACTGCAGTCAGGATTTCTTCTGATACACCTATATGTTTTCATCATTTAATTTGTTTAAGCCACAGTAAACCTGAGCATAATTAAAGTTCTGGCAGACGGTCTTAGCCCCCTGCAAAGAGGGGTCAGAGAGAATAAAGAGAAAAACTCCACTCCGCTCTCACCAGCCATTGCCAGAAAGAAACTTCATCCCCCACTGATGGAGCTTTCTCTTGGAGCACTGGTCACCCAGACCAGGCAGCAAGAAAACAGTGCAGCAGTTTCGACAGCTCATGCCTTGTTTCTTTGCATAAAAATTTAGTTTCTATCCAAAGAGCTAGAATCCATGGCAGCTTCTCATTCCTAGGAATCACATATTTGAATGCTGGATGCCCTGTGTCATCCTGCCACCTCCAATTAATTCAGAAAGTTCTTTATGGCATTTCATGCCAGCAAATTTATCAATCCAACCTGCTCACTATGTGAGTCTTTTTCCTAAATACTCCACACTGAGTACCTGTAGGCAAGTAAAATATGCCATACATGAAAACACAGAACTCTTTCTCTTAAAAGCCCAGTGACAAAGTCTCTTACCTGACTGCTTCATGGCACTGACACAATGGGACATCTTTCTAGTGATACTAGTACAAGTTATTGCTCATAGTCCATCATTACTTTGCTCAACTTTATCCAGTTATCCATTTGATTGCCAGATGAATTTCATCAATCGGACTAGCTAGATGGAACATTTTAGCCAGAACTGTGCCCTACAATGCACCTTGTTTACAATTTTGTTAAAAAAAAAAAAAAAAAGAGAAGACAACACTCAGTCCATTCAGCCTGTGCATGAAAACCACTAAAGCCAGTGGTTTTACCTTACTTGTCAATTAGTCCATTTATTTCAGTGAAGCTCCACAAGCTTTCACAAGAGCTAAATATGTCTCCTAGGATATTTCTGCTGCCCAGAATAGTCCTTGTGCAATTCAGAGCCCCCTGAGCCAGCACCAAAGTGAGGTAACATGGTGGTCTCAGAGACACCAGGCCTCTTAGGTGGGGTGTCAAACTGAGGTCCCCGGGACTGCATTTCCAGACAGTAAGGCTAAACTGAACTAGCTGGGGATATCACAGTCCTGCCTGCATAGACCTCTTGTAGCCACAAATGAGTTAGTTGTTTGACATTTTGCAATACAAACTCTCCTCCAGCGTTTCTACATTTTTTATTTCAAGAATTGAAAAGGAAAGCCTGGAGCTTAGTGCTTTTTCAAAATCTTACACATGCCAGGTGCGTATTTGTCCACCACACAGTTATGCAAGAGTGGATCAACAAGTCTCTCTGCTTCTCCTTTCCCGTGGCACAGCGGACATGATTTAAATCCCGGTCTACAATGTTTGCTGTGTGCTGATGGCTTTTCACATGAAAGGTTTGAGATTTCATAGGCCACAGGACCACAGGTAGGCAGCTAGCTATCAGTGCTGCAAGTCTTTCCTAGTCTATGGCTAGATATTAAATAGCTATTACAAACAAGAGACCCCAAATAGTCTTTCCTTAAAGTTGCACTCCTCGGGCCTGAAAATTGCATAGTAGTATTCTGTCAGAATTTATCCCCCCAAAAAATTCAATAGAATTTTAGAAATTTTGACCTATGACTAAACAAAAGTTACAGAAGAAGAGACATACACGCTTTGATTTTACTGATTTCTTCTCTTTTTTCTCTTTTCTCCCTTTTCCCCTTATTTACATGAGTTTTTAAATCTAGATGATCAAAGCAGTACCTATTGTAGCAGAACAAGAAAAAGAAAGCCCTTCACTCTGAGTGGTTCAGGCCCACACACTAATGCTGAGGTACCATTTTGATGTCCTCTTCTGGCAACTGTGTAATTACATCTCAAGTAGCACAATTAGATTCACTGTGCACACTCACTGAGAGAGAGATGAACAACTGCAGTGGCTTTCAAGATAAGATTTTTATGCTGATGCTCTTTCTGCCGCTGTACCAAAATTCTTGTGGTGAAGTCAGTGAATCACAGTAATATGTAAGTGTTGACAGCTATTTATGTTAGGTCCTTTTGAATTTGTAAACAGAATGTGACAGAACTAAAGCAAATGCCAAGAGGTTATTTTACACTCTGCTGAACTACATGAAGTGATATAAAGACATTTCAGAGAATTTTTACAGAGCTGGGGAAAAACACTGCACTGTGGGACAAAAATTCAGATTGTGTTGGAGAAAAAACCCTAACATGGTTCCCACAGTGAAAGTTTGTCCTTGTAACATCGTGCTAGTTCACATTAGCTTCCTATCTGTATAAAGCAGATAATTAGCAAACCAAGCGTGCACAGTACGTGTGTACCGACAGTAAGGATGTGGTGCCAAGGCATGGTCTCTCTTTTTGTATTAGATAGATACGCCGTTGTGGCAAGCGTCGTCTCAGGACCTAGCGTACACACAAAAGAAAACAAACAAAAAGGGTGTGCAAGTTCTGGCCTAGCCACAGGCAGGATGTAGCCCACAGAGCTTTCAGCAGCCAGTCACATCCTCCTCCACTGTTTCTTTTTTAGATTTTATGGGAGTCCCCGGGATCCGCATGCGAACAACACTCATTCATTCTTCATTCTGCTCTTTCCCTCAACCTCCCACTCTCATCCCACTAGAAATCACCTAAGAGAGAAAAATAAATGAGGACCTGGATATAAGAATGTGAAGAGCTTGCTTGGTGAAGCTATAGACAAAATAGATTTGGAGTTAAAATTCACAAGAAATCTCTGCTCTGTGTCCCAGTTCTAGTTTTCAAACAGCTGACTCTGAGGTATTCAAGCTTTTGGGGTCTTTTTTTTTTTTTTTTGCCACATTTCTATTTCTGAACACATTTCAAGGCAAAGGAAGAGAGTACTTCCATACAGTCGAGCCCAATTCCCATTTGATAATGTGATGACTTCTAGCGAGGCTCAGGCTGACCCAGGGTATGCTCAGACTGATCTTGTGATATCACAGAGCAGTACAGATGACAGGCATAAACCAATTAACATAAGAACTAACCAGTCTGGCAGCATGGATGTCTTCACTGCTTCAGTTCTCTATTTAATTGCACAGCATGCCCTTCCATCTCCAAGAGCTTTTGTTTACTTGATTCTTAAAGAGAAATAATACAGAACCAGTAGGGAGGGGCAGTGATCATAAAAGTTCTAACAGGTGAAAAAATACATTATTTTTGTTGCACACAGTCATTTTATAAGTTACTTATGCAGCATTCTCATTTACTTATGGTAGTATAAATCAAGAGTAACTCAGCCACTCAGCCAGCATGAAGGAGTTCTCAAAAGTGAGATATCTGATGTTTTCTCAGCTCAGAGGGGGTCACAGTATTTTGTGTGAATATCTGCTGTCACTTCTGCCCGCCCTGCAAGAAAGCACATTTCCTGCTAGCTACGGGAAAATGCTTGAAAGTGCAAGCACTCTGGGTTAAGAACTTCTAAATGTATTATTGCTTAAAGCATTATCGCTTTCAAGCCAATTTCATGATTTTGAACACTTGGGGTTGGCAACAGTAAGCAAGTTGGAACAAAGTGTAAATGCTAAGTAAGGCCAACAAAATATACACTGCACAAAGAGCATCATATATGAATCTGTTGCCCACAGATCTGTTGGCTGATGTCTAGATAGGATCTGGAATGCTACTTACTGAACGTTGCTTCAGCAACCTCTGTCCTTCTGCCAAAATCAATACTCCTGTTTGTGGTAACACGGCCTGTTATTATACATGTTATTTAGAGATGAACTGATCATAAAGAACCTGACGAAAACTGGAAAGATCGAGGGAACAGATAATGTTTTCAGGAAAAAAAATATAAGACATGGAAAATTTTACTTATTTGGGCAGCTGAGCACAGCAGATGGCAAGATCTTCAGGGAAATAAACACAAAGTTTGAGAAAGCAAGAGTGTGTTCTAGCAGTTGCCAGTGATCTCACGCAGCAGGAAAATCAGTCAAAAATTAAATAGACACTCAGTAGCACCAGTGTTTTGTCAACATTTTGCAAAGAACAGGGACTCAGCAGCCAGAAAGGATAGGACAGAGGAGGCTGACTGGCTTCAAGGGCCAGTGTTTGCAAAAATAATTGTCAGGATCAGATGGTATTGTAACTCTAGCAATCAGGATTTTTTAATGGAGCATGTATATCAGAGAGCGTGCAGCTATAAAACTAAACCAAATGTGCATCTGCTATAGTCCACTCCCATGCTAGTGACTCTCAACTGATCAAACAAACCATGAGTGAGAGCTGAACATATTACATGATGGAGCAAGGAAACATTTTTATGAATTAATATGGTTCATAAATATGCTTATTGATTAATATGGTTTATAAACATGAATAAAGTTATAAATCCAAGTACAGAGTGTTCATAAATCTGTGTTATTTCATGGAAGGCCCATAACCATCTCTTTCAGGTAAAGATAGACTGAAACACTGCACAATATCTCACCTAGAACTTATCCTTTCTCCATTCATTGCTACTCAGATTTCACATTTCACATCTATGGGATAAATAAGGAAGGTAAGATTGGGCCTATTATGTCAAACCGAATTAGCAACTGATTTAATTTTAAAATAAGAAATTATAGATGGCCAGAATTATTCATCATTCTGCTTGTGTTTCAGATTTAAATCTTACTCAAGGTCTCTTTGTAGATGGGATTCCTTCTTAGTCCTCATTTTAAATTACTACCAGCTACCCAGCTGCCAAAACTTGAAAAAAGGATAGCTATGGATGCAAGGAAAAGTGATTATAGAGAGGAATTATACATGCTTTCCGTACATAGACCCTAGAAGTGTAATCATTGTGGAACTGAGATGAGTTGATCATTATTTACAGCCATACAACTTTTGTAATATCTGCCTCGTGATCAAGTATCGATTAAAAGAGAAAAGGCTGGGTATACAAACAAATTACACAAAACCTTTTGCATGTATCTCTACCTACATGTGATATTTACGTCTGCATGTATATGTCTAAGTCTGGAAGGGAGCAAGGCTCGCTCTGGTAGTAGCACTGGAGAAGACCACAGCATCGATACAGTCCCTTAACCCCAGAATTTTACCTAGGTACCAATTTCTCCCTTCTACCCCGAGGAAACTGAGCTTTCTGCCCATGAAGTTGAGCTGCTAGTCCCTGATTTAAGTTTGCAGGTGAGATGAATGAAATGCTCTCCATGGTAGAGCTAAATTAGTTTTTTTTTTAATAGAACTTACACATTCAGTAGCAATCCTGCACTAATGAACTGGGTAAATTCCTTGTCTACTGGTGTCAGAGGTTTTCCCTGGGCCTCAGAAAGGGGAAAGGATTTCATGCAGCATTTGAAAAGGGCTGAATCGAGTAAAATGATGCATGATATTTGTATGGATGTGGATACCTTAGGCTTAAATCTAGATACAATAGGACCATGACCAAAAAAATAGTAATTTATAAGCTCTAGCAGGAATCGTGGCCAATTTATAGTATTTTGGTAATTTACATCAGCTTTTAATCTGGTTTTAGGTATTCCCAGAGCCGTAACATTAAGACTTGCAGAAAACCGCTTTTACTTTTGTTGATTTTGGTATTAATTGGATGCTTCAGCAGCTTAGAAAATCTCACTAGAGTCTTCGACTCCCAAGTACTTAAAAACATTAAGGCACGCATCTACTTCAAAACATTGGGCCATGAGAAATCAAGACATACTGTTGTTGTCCATCTAGTTTAGTATTTTGCTATTAATACAGACAAAAAAGTACACAGTAGACGATTTCTGAGACATGTCTCCAGAAAAAATTCCCTCCCAAAATTTAATTATTTGAAATTCATTGGTTCTCTGAAACTTGAGAGTTGATGATTATGTATTTTCTGTGCATTTAATATTATAACTCTGGATATACTTGTTTTCCAGGTACTTTAGAAGATTCTTTTCTGTAACCAGATAAAGAGGCTGACCCCAAATGTAGCTTCCACCACTGAATCCAATAGTCTAAATATTTACATGGAAAGAACAGTCTTTCCGTCAGTTCTGCATTTACAATTGTTCAGTTACAGTGAACCCTGCTCACCCCTTGGCCCGGCGAATTGAAATTTTTCTATCTGCCTTCTGTAGACGTTTTTTTTTTTAATTATACATCCATGCATTTGTTTTCTTTCTAGTATAAATTTCTCAAGTCTAAACATTCTGTCTCTCCACTGGTTCTAGCAATGACAAGGCAAAGGCAGTACAAATGTCTTATCCGAATGCAATCAACATTTTCTTTGTTGCTTTTTATTTTTTCAATAAAAAAGCATTTCTAACCCTCTCCCAAAATTATGTATAGTATGCAGAATGTTCTTCCAAAAAATTTCTGTACCCGGTTCTCACTCAGCAGACTCAAATCTCCTTCAGAAATTATTTGTAACAATCCAGTCAACCACCTACCTTGTCTCACTAATGTCTACCACCAGACAAATAAAAAACAACCTGTGCAAAGGTTTATTCCTCAGCCAATGCATCTACAGACTTAATACACCTGTGGAATTGAATGACTCTTAATGTCTTTCCTATTAGGATCTGCTACATCCTGAGCCAATTCCAAGACAGGTAAAAAAATCCCTTCCCACTGATTCAATGGGAGGGACTTTGAGACACTCATCATCTCTTCTGTGCATTCAAAACCTTGCAGGATAAAACCTATGAGTCACTGAGCAGGGATCTCATCTTTATTTATGTACATCTTAGTGGCAATAAATAATTTTCATTCTTTATAAACAGACAAGTACATACCTATAAACATATGCACATGCACGATTCTGGCATATAAAATAGGAGATAAATAAATAACCTGTGCTTTCAAATGTATGGAAAGTAAGTCTGAAGTGTTTCAGGCTACGGGTATTTCTATCTTCTAGCTTGGTGGCAATTATCTTCACATTTAGCAGTGATTTTATAGTCTTTAATCATGTCACAATTGTCTTTAAGATACACACCTTATTTACATGCTGAAGGAAATCAGTTTTACAGCTGGATGTGTTCCTGGTCAAATATCGTGGTTCAGTCAGGACGAACAGAATATATGCAGTTTGGAGAGGCTACCCCATCTTAATGATTAAATTCTGCATTACTAAACATTTGAACTCCTAGGAACACAGATCTGTTCTTCTCTGGTTTGCAATCCAATGACATACAAAACAAGCACACACATGAGTAAGTTTATAGCCTTCTCCTCCTCTCCCCTGTAAACTTTTGATTAAACGTCCATGTAATGTTTCTGATGAAACACCCATCAAAACATAATATTTTAACAAAGAAGTTCTATGTCATTTCCTGTCCCAAATCCACATAAAGGCCCAAATTCATGGGTCTAATGAGAGGGAGGTTTGGAGCAGAAAGTCTGCACTGTACCTTGCCTCCTGAGGGAAAATGCAGTACACATTGATGGCAGTGTAAGCCAACCATGGCAGGAAGTGAATGTAGCTTTTCAATGTGAAATGTCAAAATGACTTTTCATTGTCAGCCCAGAATGTCAAACATAAGTTCCGAAAATAAATCAATTTACAATTCGGCTAGTTGTGCTTTCATATTCTCTATCACAAAAAGTACTCCATTTGTTTGCACTTAGATTTCATCTCAAGTTTATTTGTGGGTGTATCAAAAAGGTGGGTTTTTTTCACATCTGCAACCCATTTGAACTTATAATAAAGACAGCTTAAACTTTTCAAATGGATCCAGGAGTTCTGTCTGACTAAAGATGGTTGAAACCAATACTGCTGGCAGATGATACTCCTGGCAACCGTGAGAGCATGGTTATGAAAGATTCAACTTTTTATTTGTAAACCTATCTTACAAGTTACTCATTTTTCTTTGGATCATATTTGAAACACTATGTTTCCCAATTCAAAGCTAGTGTATAAAAAAACAAAAGTAGATTCTGAGAATTCAGTAATGAAATCATCATTATTACTAAAAAACATTAAAGAATTTGCTAACTATTTCAGTGGATATGTTAACCTGCCTTTAACTGTAAACCACTTTGTAACCTGGCGGGCTGTTTCCCAAAGTAGGGAAGCAAACACCACGACTGTGTCCTTTAAAGGTCCTTGCTTCACAGAACAATTTATCATTTGAATACAAAGACATAATACAAAACCAAAACTACTCAACTGATAAGTATTGGCTTTAAGTGGTTTCCTCTCTTGCCTTCATGTAGAAAACAGATAAACCCTGGCTTGCTTTGCTCCATGGGTTAGCTCAGACAGATAGCCACAAACCTCTCTGCACTCTTTCATATGCCTGGGTTTGGCTACTTGGTTCAGGCAGAAACTGGATCAAATCCGAATACCATATGTGCAAACGTGTCATGGACAACCAATTTTATCTTTTGACCAGTAAACAATTTCTAGTGGCAAGACTAAAGCTAAACTGTTAGATCAATATAATAGGTATTCTTTTGCAGTATCTATTTATAAATACATCTGTATCATAGCAAAGCAGCTATGCAATTTCTATTTCTCTAATATATTTTCACATGCTGCTGATTATTTAATGAAAGTAGAATGATAAGAAGAATTATCGCCCACTGATTGCTTCTAGTTTAAGCTTGGGGAGGAGGGTGTATAAGCCTTCACTTTCACATTCTGTTCCTTCACTTAAACATACAGGGCTTGGTCTGTAGATCTGTATCATATTAAATATATATATATAGCTTGTGAGGTGGCCATAGCGCTGGGATGAGCAAATCCAGCTTTGAAGTCTACACCTCTTCTTGTTTATAAATAGAGTCCTGAATGTTTAATATTACATTGAAGCAGATGGTACCTTCCAAAGGAAGCCATGAAATAGCTTCACTTTTACAGTATCCGTTATTGTACATGCAAGTAGAAAATACATGCACATTTATGTGGATGAACACGCAAATTGGGTCTCATCCTCACACTTCTGACAAGTCCCTAATGTTGCAAAATCTGTGTTTTCCATAGCATAAAAGGGCCCTTCACTCTATTAGGAACAGCACATGCCCTTTAAGCCTTACACAGAGATACTCAGGTGCACACATGCACTGGTTACTGTGGCTGGGGACAGACTCGGGAGAAAGCTGCGCTCCCTGGCTGCAAAGGCCACACCACCCCAGCTGGGCACAGGCCCTGCAGCCTGCTGTCCTGACACAGCCCTGAGCTGCCCTGCACCGTATGCACGGCCCAACATTAGAACTTTACAATTAAGACTTAAACAAACCAACAAAAGCTATCGGGACATAATCAGCAAGTATCTGAAGAGATCCTTCTACATCAGCTGCAAACAGACTCAGTAAAAACATTACAAGACTGATAAAATAACTGTGTTTAATGGGGCATGGCAAAATTAATTCTGAAGTCCAGAGGCTCCTTAGTGGCTGGAGACTGGAAAGGCAAAGGGGCAGACAGACAAAACTGCAAAAGTGACAGCAAAGTCTATATAACCAAACTGACAGACACAAGCTCCTGGAATCAAACCACAAAGGGATGTTAATGGTGCTTGGTCTCCAGTGAGCTATTGTAAATGAAGATGACTACTGCCAAGCACGTTGTATAATTAAAAAAAGACAGAGCGCGAGAGACGGGTATTTCTAGATCAGTCAGACTGGATCCTAAGAAGCTAGAGAGCTGCTTCACTTGTGAAAAGAGCTGGGTAAAACAATGTTCTGTAATAAAAGTTTAACACCATATACTGGAACAATCTTGGGAAGCTAAATTCCCTTTCTTTTCCTGGGAGATTCCACAGTATGATTGTTTCTTTCTCACTCGAAGTCTGTTTGATCTATTCCACTTTCTCTCTTAGGAAATAACATTTTATTTATGCTGCTCCTTTCCCGTATATTCAAGCATTTCTGGGTTTATGCACTCAGTTAAGCTGAGAGTGGTTTCTGGCACCTTCTGTGCTGCAGGTACAATTTGTTCAGTACTCTCTGTGTTGTCCTCAGACGTCACTGGGCAACACAGTAATGTTGTGATACCAGTGTCTATCACAGGTCTGACTGACAACCCTAACCTCCCCCCCAAAAGCACAAATCTAATCCTCAATTTGCTAATGCATTTTTAACAAAAGGATGTATTTTGTTTGGAGTAAGCCACGCAATAATTACTTCTTTTGAAGCATTCAAGCTACTTCTGGATGCTAATTAAATGCTTGTGACTATTAGCCTCCCCATAGTTACAGTAGCGTAATTATATCCCCATCTTTCACAGCAGAGCTCATTTGTGAAACACTTGCATAAAAAGTGTCAACTACCTAATCAGAAAATAAAAATAATCCTATAAGATTTAGGTGACTAGCTATGATAACAAATAAAAAAGCACAGTAAAGGTGAGTGATTCCCAAAGAAACCATAGGTTTTTACTGGGACTACCTGGGTAAGCACTACAAATAGTGAAAAAAATCAGAGGAAACTGAGAGTAGGTCATGAATAACTGTATAACCAAAACAGAGCTAATCAATTATTTAAAAAGAACTGTTTGACCTGGAAAACACTGTACAAAGAGTAATTGTTACAGAAGCTCTGTAAATGGGAGATATTTTGGAGCTACAGTACATGTGGGATGTGTAAAGATAGAAGTGCTTCTACTTTATATGGAGGGTGAGCAATGCACTAAAGTTGCACAAGGATGTGCTGATAAAGTTCTTCAAATCAGAGATCTTGGTTCCACGATTACGGAAAACCTTCAGCAGAGAACACAGTTCTGGAAAGCTGCATTTCGAGCATTAAGGAACTGCATTTGCTTTGAGATACATCATTTTCAGTGACACATTGAATATGTTACATATACAGAGCACCAAAGAGGAGTTACTCCTAGTTGTGATGGGATTATAACAATAGATGACTTTACGCACTTTAATTAACTAGATTTGCAGCAGTTGGTGTTTTCCATGAAATGAAGATGATCGGGTCAGTAATGAAGGGTTTTCCATGTGTTTGCAGCTGGGATTTTACTTGCTTTATCAGAATTTTCATGTTCTCACCATATGTGTTTTTCCTTACTCTAGTGACTCTGGCCACTCTGCCAACTGAGCATTGCTTCAAAGGGACTGAAGTTGGGAAAAGTCTTCAACTCTTTTTTGGTTTTAATTTAAAAAAAAGCTTCTAACCTCAAAAGTTTGCTACATTAACTAAAAATATTACTGGTCGTTGGGCTACAATGCTGCAAGTAGTTTTGCCACATCTGAGCAACAAGATGAGAGTAGGACATTCCATGTAGGGTGCAGAAGAAGAGATTATGTTGATTACAGTCCAAGGCAGAACCAAATCAATCCCTCTGACACTTTCGGTACTACTTAATTAGCACTATTCTTCTAATTATCATAGGAAGTCATACAGACAAGTAATAATGTAGAACTTGCTCCAGCAGGCAAAGGTCCCCTCATAAGGAATCTGTGCATTGATAACAATGATTTATCATGATACAAATCTGGGGGAAAAAAAATCTAAAATGCAATTGCCAATCTGGAGAAAATGACCAAACAAATGACATGCCATTCCACATCACAGCAGCACAGGGAACACTGAAGGTTTCATGCACATGGCCACAGTGTCACCAGTACCTTATTACATACAGAGACTGAGAGAAATTTGAGTCCTCTCTGAAATTCTGGGGGAAAAAGCCTTGTCAATGCCACACAACGTGACCTTCAACTTTGAGCACTCTTAGAGAAGTTTGCTTACAACTGTGTTTGCAATCAGACTGCATAAAGGATTGTGCTGGGCTTAATCCCTTGCCTCTGGCCTTAATTAATCTGTATAGTTACCGATCACTGCATTGATTTTCTTCCGTGGCTTTCTAATATAATGTCTCTTCAGACTTTCAGGCACAACATCAAATAGAATTCCATTCTGCTCCGTTCTATTGGCATGTTGTTGAAATTGGTGAAATATAAGCATAAGCTTGGAGAAATACAGTGGTGACAGAAATGCAGTAAAAGACTTTGTATACAGGGTGTATAAATTGGGCAGCAAATGAGTTATAGTCACTTGTATCCATTTAACGCTTAATGGCCATGCAAAACTGATGTAACTACATAGATTGATCATTTGCTGGGTTCACGTTAAACCTTGAAGCTGGGGAACATGTACCTAATGAAGCTACCCAGAGCTGCTTTTGGAGCTTTGAGGAAGGTCAGCCACGCATTAAAGTATATGATGCTGAGGAATTAACTTTCATATTTAAGCATGCATATTTACTAAAAATCGACCTTCCAGGAAGTAAGTACTTAACGTATCTTCTGTCCAGCCTGCACCCAATATTTAGCTTGTACCATACATTTTCATGGTCAGTCAACATTTAATTTTCTGTACCTAAATTAAGGAGCAGGGAGCAGAAAGCCCTATAGGTGAAAACAAGTTTCCCTTCAGTTTTTCTGCCATTGCTCATTCTAAAATCTACTACCTACTGCCAGGCTATTATTAACTACCAAGTGATTCAGTTCATTTTGAAAGAGTTCTTTAAGCTGCAAATGGAGCTGTCCTTAGAAGTGGGGAAAAATATTCTATCCACTCTAGCAATGTAGTTACAGCACTAGAAAATGTATCCATCACTAGCGATTCACCATCACAGGAAGGAATCCTGAAGTCCTTCCTGGATTAGAAGTGATGACAAAATGACTCCAGTTTATAGCACAAATTTAAAAATCACAGTGTCTGCAGAAAGTTTGGTATTTAAGCCCACTTAAGGTGGGCTTTTTTAATCTGAGTCAGTGTTTCCTGCTACTAAACACAGCTCTCACTCTGAGAAGACTTACTCTAGAACTGCAAGTATCCAACAGTTGCTCAAGGTCAGAGTGATTTTGACAGGACAGTCCCTCTACCTCATCACAAATGCCAGTGCATAGGCAAAATGAGAACCCATGTGCTGGTCTAAATGAGAATCCCATCAGATGGTAAAAGCCAAGAAAATGCCACAAAAATGAGTAATTTCTCAGTGTTATGAACAGCTTATGTTATGGAAAACCACAAAGTTCAGGAAAAAGGGACATAAAGGCAGCTACATTTGACTGCAAATCCCTCCGGCTCCACTATCCACTCTTTGTCAGTGGCTATTAGCACTTATCTAGGGAAGAAATGCAAGAAGAACAGTTATGAAACGATCCATTCTTTTAAATACTCAACCACCTTCCTAACCAGTCATTTAAGAACTTCCCAAGCTGAAAACTGCACCTGAAAAAACTTTGAATAGCCATTGACTGACCTGTCTCCCATAGGAATGCCTAGTCCTTTCTTTGGCACTCTTTGTCTTCACAACATCATGAATTAACAAGCTGCACCAATTCACTCTGCATTGCCTGCACAACTACCTCCTGAAGTCACTTGATTGTGTGAGTGTAGCAGAAGCCTTGAACTGTAAGAAATAGTGAGTAATCACTGCCTACCTGCTTTCTCTGAACGATATATCGTTTGAGACCTGTCATACCTCCCTTAGTCACCTCCTTTTCATAATGAAGGCAACCACGCTACAACTGTTAATGAGGTCAGAGTTTTCCCTTTTTTTTCTTATCACATCAATGTATTTCCAACTGAAATAAAATTTCCAACACAATAAAGATAATATTTGTAAATGCAAGCCAGGCTCCTGCCCTACCCTGTTCCTTGCAAAATAAGGTGATACTTCTATGCTACTTTTCCAGATCAATCATAACTTGTGTAACACTTACTAAATAACCTCATTAATCCTTTAGATATGGGAACTGTAGCAGTATGTGTCTCTCTTTTCATCAGGGCCTAGAAAAGTCAAAGAAGATTGTGTGGCTCACATGTCAGACAGGTGTGCACAATCTCATTTTACAGCAGGGCAGTAATTACAGAAGTATCTGTGGCCAGGGAATTCTTCACGCAAAGCCCCTGAGTGCATTGGTCTGTCTGATGGTCTGTAGGCATCAAAGAACAGTCAGTCACATTGCATTTGGTAGAAGGGTGACTGCTAAATTTTAACACTAAAATTATATAACAAGAGCAAGATTTCTGTAGCATACGTTTCTATACATATTTCAAGAGAGACGGTAAAATACTGCTTCAAAGAGCTCCACACCCCAGAGCTGCCTAACTCCTACTAGACTCAGTAAGATCTATGCAGCAGAATCACCATCACACCAAGGAAAGATGTCTGTGAACATTTTCTTTTAATCTTTGTCTTTAGGCCATTATAATCTCTCAGTAATAGGAGATAATAATTGTCATCCTTTCTTACTTGCTTTTTGGTAATTCATTCAGTCCTTGCCTCTTAGTATCTCTGCATCCCTCTCCTTCCTAATTTGATGCTACTTTGTCCTAAAAATGTCAGCCTTTGTATAAACAGACTAAAATCTCCCTCTCTCCTATTGGAACCAGGCTATTCCCCAGCCACCAGGTCTGCAAGGGCAAACAGTGTGCTGACCCAATATGATGTTCAGACTCACACCCTCTTCCCAGCCTTTCGCACCCTGACTACCTGAGGAGGAAACCCAGGTGCAAGCAGCAGGCAGTAACTGAAAGGAGCTTGGTGATAGAGGCAGGACTGCAGGGTATGTCATGGAGCTAGCCTGCTCCAACACAGCCGAAGACAGGCAATGCTAGTAGAACTGAAAGTATGTGGTCAAATCTTAAGAGATACTGAGGGTGGATTTTGCCATCACCCTCTCCAAATTGTGAATAATTGTTGTCCTTGTTTCTTGGAAGATGCACAAGTATTAAAAACAAGCACAGAATAACAGTGTCAGATCAAGTATCTTGTTTTTTTTTCTTTTTCCTTGTCCTATAAACAGTGTTAAACGCTTTGGGACAATTTTGTGTGCCACTTCAAACTCAAAGGATGTGAGTGCCATGATCAGCTGAGAAAAAAATAGGTAAAAAATGACACGATTCTAAGCTTTGTCAACAAGTAATTTCATAATAAACAAACTTATGATTTATTTGTATGTTCTTTTGAATTTAAGTTTAATACATTGCGTAAGTGTAAGAGCATTACTAATGGTATTTACATGCCTCACCAGTATTCCAGAGTACATTGGAATTCCTGTTCTACTGCCTAAAACCATTCTAAGAACTTGATGTGAACATTTTGTTGAAAAAATAATTAGTAAACCAAATGTTGACCTGACAAGAGCTGGACTTTGGTTCTGCAGATCAAACTTACAGTGGTACATTTTCAGTTAGGCATAATCAAAATATGACTACTGGAAGTGTTTTATTTGGGTTTCTAATATTTTATGTGTAGATGTTTGGTTATGGATAGGAAGAGCCCAGGAAAGAGCTCCAGGGCCCAGAGGCCCACTGTGTTTTCTCACGATGACTTTAGCACCTAAACACTTTGGAGACTCTGAGCCTATTCCACAGAAAAGACGCACAAGTGAGTTGTTTGAGAGTGATGAGAGGAAAGACACTGGAAATTTTATTCCAAGATTTAATCCATTAAACCCATCCAAACATGAATTGCTTTATTTTGTCAATGTTTTCTGCTCAATCAATACATTGTGTCGTCAGGCTGGGCATCAGAATGGACTTGAGTATAGTATTGATCCATATTCGGCTGGTGTTTTACACTGTTGTAATCCAGATGGGTAACTAAGGGAGTAATTGTTCAGTCAAATCTGTGTTGAGTCTGGTTCTGTGCCAGAGTAAATCAAGCTAAACTTTTAAATAGCCAGTGGAGCTAATTATGAGGAAAAAAAATTGTGCCATGGAAATCAAAACGAAAGGCTTTTGACGTTGTGCACGACATTGTAAGCATTGGAATAAGAAGCATTGTGCCTGTGCTGCATGGCCACTCACTGCCTTCTGTCTTGCCAGGGGCAAGTATATTTCCTTAGGTTTTTGAATCTTAGTAGCTTGTGAAGTACCTTACAGTTCTTTGGGATACGTGACACTGTACTGAAGTACTGGCAGCTTAATCAGCTACCGTGTTACAGCCCTCTGCTAACTATACCATGAACACGTAACCATGTAAAAATTGGAACATGCTACTGTATAATCATCCTACCTAAGGTTTCTTATATACCTTTAATTTGCATTTATACCTAATTTACAATTGCATGCCAATATATTTTAATTGAAATTAAAATGTTTCACTGCATTTCATATGATAGACCTGAAGTCTGTAATTATATTTTTCTTCCATGCATGGAAGAGGTACATTAGGCCAATTTTATACTGAAAACGTGTGTTTCCAGTGAATGTTACTGAAAGATGAAATCATGCGTGGTTTAGACAGTGAACCAGAAAAACTGTGTGGCTATTCTAGGGAGATTTCAACATAAATAGGCAAGATACAATAGCAGTATAAGTGAGGTTATTTATAGATGCATATTATACCATTCAGATAGGCTGTGATGAGACAGTATTGAAACAGTTTCTCAGTTCTACATATTTGATAAAGTTGTTCATATTTTCTCTTTTCAAAGGAAAATTTTCCACTCCCTTTTTGGAGTATATATAATTGAATTTCCTTTTGTATTAGTATGTACTGATCCACAACTTTGGTAGCTTTTAAATTCACCAATAGTTGTATTAGGTTAGAAAGCAATTTTTTCTGCATAGAGTGCCTTCTGTTTCTACACCTGTTTTTTCTGGAGGATGGAGTTTCCCAAACAGAAATCTAGAGGGGAAAAAAGAAACTCCTTTCCAGGTCCCAGGGTTGATATAACTCTAGCTATATGTTTCTGCATTCCATTTTTCCCATATTTACTCATAGGGCTGCTCCTCTGATAACCTTTAATTTTGCTGAGTGCAGTACCACTAAATACGAACATTCAAAACATGAGTAAAAGGTGCCTAACATGCAAAGGTTGGCTTAAAAACATGAGAATTCTTGAACTTTGGAATTTTTTTTTAACATTCTTTTTGGACTCATAGCCTTTGGGTTTTATATTCTTAAGACAACTTTGATAACCATAATGCGCAGAAACATTATTTTGCTTTCGTAAATGAAAAATGAGACTTCCAGCCAATTATACAGATACAGGGATCCAGGAGAGTTGTAGTAGAAATGCAGGTTTTGGGAAAAGAAAAAAAAAAAGGTGCATGTTATGATGACTGGGTCATTTCTGAGAGCTGCGAAGCAGGGGGGAAAAGAACAAAAAACTTCAAGAAAGGAAAAATACGTAATAGGGCACAGAAGACTGATGATCAGAAATGTATAAAATGTATCTTTTAATATTCTGAATTGTTGATTCATGTCAGTGATGACAGAGTTATTGATGGCATCTCCAGATTTTTGGCATTATAGGCAATGAGAGTGTTTTCATAAATTTTTGTCCTATTTTGCTAGATACTCTTCTTGTTATTCAAGGGAGCAAGTCCAGCCTTTTTAAAATGTAAGCTGGATAAAGGATCCACTTGGGTTTTTTTGTGAATCTCTGTGAGAAGCAGCTGTACTTAGCTACTCAGGGATATTTTAATATCATACAGGCAAGATGGCACATTAGTTCTAGTAGTGTTAGATGATCCTTGCTAAGAAAAGTTCCATATGACAAGTAAAAATGAAAGCATGAGCTTTTTTAACGTCATGACACAATTCTTCAAGTTGTAGAAATAGTTCTGTTCTGTGGTTTTGGGGTGGTTTTTTTTCCCTTACTGTTTGTTTAGTCCTAGATTATTTTTATGCTAAGAAACCACAGAAGGCTACGTAGAATCTATTGCATTCATGGTGTCTGGTCTAAAAACATTTCTCTAAAAATATCAGAGGATTATGGGTTACAGTAGGCAAGTTTCAGAGCTGCTTAAAGTTAAATAAACATTTTGTATTTGTTTTCTAAAATACCATAACAAACCAAACCGTATCAACTTTCTTGAAGTTATAGCCACTTAAAATCAAACTTTATATACATCTGGAACAGTTTGGGTTATAATTGTGAGAACGTATATTTTGTACAGTGCTGGAATTTGGTTGTATTTAATTCCATGTAATTTTTAGACTTAAACACGGTGTTTTTGGAGGGGTTGGTTTGAAAGTACTGGAGAATGCTGTTCATCAGGTGGGTACAACACAAGCAGCACAGACAACATCTGAGGAAGAACCATGGTCAGACTGAGTCTGCAGCTCTGCCCTCCCGTTAGACCCTCCCACTGAGGCTGCCAATAAGGCACCTACATTAGCAGTGCTAATGGGTTTTATGCATGCAGGTAGTTTTCTGCAGAAGCTCACTCATTTTTAAAAAAACAACAATCAATTCTGAAAAAAAAAAGACAACAGCTTTTCTGCAATTTGAACTGCAACAAAAAAAAAATTAACATGTTGAAGGTATTTCAGGTCTTTTGTTCCCAGTCTCCTCATCCTCACTCCCACTGTCTGCATTTTTGTTTAATAGGGACTTTTTAAAAAAAGTTGTGTGCAGAGTCCTCAATGGTAAGTCCAGCAAGATTTCCACGTGGCAAGAGAGTCCAAGGAGCCCTCCTCCACAGACAGGGAATGGGGTGAACTGGGGGCCCTTCCACGGTGGACTGAATCCAATGCACACGGATCACCTCAAGATTTCTGCAGCAGCAGCAGCAGTAGCTGCTTTGGCTTTTCCCCACACTCACCTTTGCAGAGCCTGCTTCTGCTCTGTGCAGGCAGAACCCACCTCATGAAACTCGTCCTAAACTCACACTCAGGCTGTCTTTACAATGTAAAAGTTAAAGGCCTGTCTTTCTTTACAGCAAGAGCTCCCAAAGGTTATGCACTAGTTCAGTAATGCTCATTCAGGCCCATTCAGCACACAGATGCAAGCAACAGAATGTAAACACATTGTTTTTGCTGTGGATGTGGAAAGGAGAATGAGATTTATTCCTAATAAACATCCTTCTTAAAAGACATCTAGCATCAGAATGACAAATTGGACATACAGAAGGAGGGTGGTTGTGCTACATGCTTCCTCTGTCTGCATGTGCCTCTCTCATATCACAATTTCTTTCATTTACTGCAGTCAGACACCTACATTGACTTTTTTTTTAATATTTCTTCAAAGACCATCTTTGCAGAATTCAAGAGAAAACTCATTATTAAAAGCTCCTTCTCAGATGTGGTAAGAATGTCATAACAGGGAAACCAGAAACCAAAATGCTTATGGGATGACCAAAAACTGAAAGGATGAAAGGAAGTTCTAAAATCCATAAGTCCATGAGAAAAACAATCTACTCTGGAGCTTTCAGGTTATTTACAATGACACTTTCCCAGACTTTTTGCCAATTTCTGTGATAAAAGCTGAAGAATGATTTTTGTATCTCTCTCCCTTTCCAAATGGCTTCATTCTAGCAATTCTCTTGCCAGTTTCACCTATTCCCTCCCTATTAGAAAGAGGAATAGAAACTTCTAAATAGCTTATACAGCCATAACCCTTCATAAGTATGAACTATATCCCTTTCTCTTTATAATTAATTCCCACCTGATCAGTTTATTTGAATTAATTTCAACTCCTGAGTACTATCCTCTTAGGAGACTGAACCTATCCTCTTGATTTTCATTTCAGCCTCGTTCCCCAAACTTAGTGTTAGTCACTTTTACTGCAGGGAATATCTCCCTAGGGTTTTTAAACGCTTTTTCTTAGACCATCACCTCAGCCCAGTTTAACTGCAGAGGAGTATTGGACTTCCTATTTGTGCTCTAGATGCATCAGATTATTTTCGTGGCTTCTTCCCAAATAACACAAGTTAACATTTCCCAAATATTGCTTAAACAATTGTGGTTCTACAGAAAACCATAGAAGGAAAGTTAAAGGTAAGATTCTGGAACTTGTTTAAAACCACACACACACACACACACACTCTCTTTGCTGTGTTATCCTTAACAATTTGTCTTATGTTTGTGAAGATGCCACATTGTAGGAGGTACAAAAAAGTAACTAAGGCAAAAGGGCTCCAAAAAAAAAGGGTGAATCAACCAACAAACAAAAATAAACTGCCAAGTGAACCAAAAATCTACTTTATTCCATCTCTTGTTTAGCTTCCCACTGCCTCCTTTCAAACCACAGGCTCTGCTCCAGCTTCGAGAACATTTCCAAAAGCTCTGAATTTGCAAAGCATCAGCACAATTTGAAACGGACAAGTATATAGGCTGCTCCAGGATAATAGTACAGCTCATCGCCAAGGCCAATTACCAGAACATGGCAGTGCACAGTATGGGTTTGTTATCCTTGTTTCTAAATGTGTGAGGTTTATCTGTTAACAGCTGTTGACTTTTCATTAGCATTACTGGCCTTCAAGCTTGTGCATATGAGATGCATGTTTAGGAATCTATGTTTGACTTATAACCTTGAGAGACATACGCCCAGCTGGGGCTGAAAGGCAACCCCAGCCGACCTCACGATGCATCTAGTGGCAAGCTCCCTACACGGCAGGCACGCTGGATGTTTGTGTCTGGCACGCCTGGTCAGCTGCCCCCCTGCATGGTGGGGTGAACCGAGGCCGGCTCCAGCGTGTGTTCTTCACCGTCTGCTTTCAAGCTCAACCTTTCACATTATTGCAATGCACTGCTTGGTGTCAGACCATATCAAAGCTCCATCAGATCCTTAGGTGCCTGTGCTGGTTTTGGCTGGGATAGAGTTAATTTTTTTCATAGTAGCTAGTATGGGGCTATGTTTGGGATTTGTGCTGGAAACAGTGTTGATAATACATAATACATAGTGTTGACATGAGCCAACAATGTGCACTCACAGCCCAGAAGACCAACCGTATCCTGGGCTGCATCAAAAGCAGCGTGGCCAGCAGGTCGAGGGAGGTGATTCTGCCCCTCTACTCTGTTCTGGTGAGACCCCACCTGGAA
>NW_008794665.1:5453116-5481618 GCF_000699145.1 Aptenodytes forsteri
TGGGGGGGCACGAGAAGCTGGGAGGGGACACAGCCAGGACAGTTGACCCCAACTGACCAAAGGGACATCCCACACCATATGGTGTCATGCTCAGCATATAAAGCTGGGGGAAGAAGAAGGAAGGGGGGGACGTTTGGAGTGATGGCATTTGTCTTCTCGAGTAACCATTACGCATGATGGAGCCCTGCTTTCCTGGAGATGGCTGAACACCTGCCTGCCGATGGGAAGTAGTGAATGAATTCCTCATTTTGCTTTGCTTGTGCGTACACGGCTTTTGCTTTACCTATTAAACTGTCTTTATCTCCTACCCACGAGTTTTCTCACTTTTAGTCTTCTGATTCTCTCCCCCATCCCGCCGGAAGGGGAGTGAATGAGTGGCTGTGTGGTGCTTAGTTGCCGGCTGGGGTTAAACCACGACAGTGCCTAATTCATATTTGTCATCAGGCTTTTTAACGGGAAAAGAAAAAGAGGAATCGTCAGTGCCTAAAACAACTGCTTCTTTAAGACATGCCAGAAATGGGTCCTTCTCTGTTGGTGGCTTCCATTTGCAAAAGCCTGTGACTCCCTACCTCATTTTATGAGCAAAGCACGCAGCACTAAGTAGTGGTTCAGGCACATTGAGAGCCTTCAGTATAATGGAAGAGGGACATCTTCCAGACAGAAACACAAAGCTCCGTATTTCTAACTTCCCTCTGTCAAAAAGCATCACCAGGTGCAAAATAATGGATCAGTAAAAAGGAGAACCTCATAGGAGCAGAAAGCTTGCATAACCCCTTCATTTGGCTTTCCTGCTGCAGTTATGGGCTGATTATCTCCAATTCTGGTATTGACAATTCAAGGAGGATAATGAAAATGATACAAAAAATGTAGAGAAGAGCCACGAGAATGCTTAAAGGATTGCAAAAAGTCCTACATCAGTGAAAAACTAAAAGCTTAGTCTATTTAGCTTACAATGGAAAAGGTTAAGAAGCAATTTAACCCCTCTCTGTGAATAATAACATGAGGAGTAAAAGGCCCTTTGGATTAGCAGACATGACTGTAACTGTCTAAAAGGTGCAGATGGACTGGTCTAGATGGGGAATAAAGTGCTTTTTCTGTAAGTGATGATAGTTAAGCACTGGAACAACTTGTCAAGGGTTGTGGTGAATTTTCCATGGCTGGCAGTTTTTGAAAAAGGAGTTGAGGTTTTCATAAAAATTATGCTTTGGTTCTAATAGCAATAAGTTTGGGGAAATTCTAAGACCAGTGTTACGGAGGAAGACAAGCTGGAGTCTCTGTGACCGCTTCTGATGTTGTAATCTACAGAGCATTGTATTTACATTAAAGAATCAGCTAGATCATAGAATCATAGAATCATTGAGGTTGGAAAAGACCTCTAAGATCATCGAGTCCAACCGTCGACCCAACACCACCATGCCCACTAAACCATGTCCCTAAGGGCCTCATCTACATGTCTTTTAAATACCTCCAGGGATGGGGACTCCACCACTTCCCTGGGCAGCCTCTTCCAATGTTTAACCACTCCTTCAGTAAAGAAATTTTTCCTCACGTCCAATCTAAACCTCCCCTGGCGCAACTTGAGGCCATTTCCTCTCGTCCTATCGCTTGTTACTTCGGAGAAAAGACCGACACCCACCTCGCTACAACCTCCTTTCAGGTAGTTGTAGAGAGCGATGAGGTCTCCCCTCAGCCTCCTTTTCTCCAGGCTAAACAACCCCAGTTCCCTCAGCCGCTCCTCATCAGACTTGTTCTCCAGACCCCTCACCAGCCTCGTTGCCCTTCTCTGGACACGCTCCAGCACCTCGACGTCCTTCTTGTAGTGAGGGGCCCAAAACTGGACACAGTATTCGAGGTGCGGCCTCACCAGTGCCGAGTACAGGGGCACGCTCACTTCCCTACTCCTGCTGGCCACACTATTTCTGATACAGGCCAGGATGCCATTGGCCTTCTTGGCCGCCTGGGCACACTGCCGGCTCATGTTCAGCCGGCTGGCAACCAGCACCCCCAGGTCCTTTTCCGCCAGGCAGCTTTCCAGCCACTCTTCCCCAAGCCTGTAGCGCTGCATGGGGTTGTTGTGGCCGAAGTGCAGGACCTGGCACTTGGCCTTGTTGAACCTCATACAATTGGTCTGGGCCCATCGATCCAGCCTGTCCAGGTCCCTCTGCAGAGCCTTCCTACCCTCGAGCAGAGAACTTTGTACGACTCTTTGTTTAGATGCCTTCTGTGGGTCAGGTCCTGGTTACTCATAGGTTTCCTGTCTTTAGATGGTACCGTGACATTCAAAAAGGGGAGCATTGCTGTAGATTTGTCTGGAGATTTTTCATGGTAGCTATTTAGGTCAATAAAGGGAACATACCTGGGGTATTGATCATAGGTCCCATTTTTATTGAAGCGTTTCACAGTATATGATATGATAGATATGTCATATGTCATAGTATATGATATGATATATATACCATATATATGATATATATACATAAATATGTATACACACAGCATTAGCATGTGTAAGTCTAGCTTATTAATTACATAAAATGTTGTATTTTAAGAAGTGCTTCTGCAACCTTCTGTATTTCAGTATATACTTTACAGATAAGAAAATTAACAGTATCTTGTCTGAACAAAGGCCAAAAAATCAATGCAGAAGGATAGCAAACCCCCAAAGTAAAAGAGCACCTCTGTTTTTGGCTTTCAGTTTGCACTTTTCATAAGGAAATTTAATAGTTTTCCACACTGTTACGTAGGATTGCTATCCTAGCATTGCTACAGATTTTTATTATGTGATCACTTCCTAGAAGTGCTTAATGACTGATAAAATTACCTTTTGTAGCTTTTAGGTCCATGATTTCTACATCGAGCCATTTGCTGATAGAAGGCTCTCAAACTGAGTCTTATAGTCCAATTTAGCAATGCTATATCTGAATATATATTTGAACCAAAGTGTACTGGCAGCATTTTAGTTAGTGCTATTAACCCATTTTCTAAGAACACTGGACATCTAAAGATTCAAGAAGAGTTTCTTGTGGTCAGAAATGTCTACAAATGAAAGGTTATTCAGAGATATCTCAGCATGAAAAGTGTAACTGAGGGGGAGGAGGGCCTCTTTCACCCAACCCCTTCTTTCTCCAAAAGTGTAAGTGAGGATACAGCGGAGGGAATGCAGTCCCCTGCAAATGATTTAATGGGCCCACTAGTAGAACAGCAAAAGCATTACCTCAGAGTAGCCTCTGAATGCATTGGCCATTGTTGTTCTCATTATGACACTGAGACACCGAACATTTGAAGTCTCTTCCTTACTTAAAGCTTTTTGAATTTTTTACATGCACTGCTATAGTAGTCTTTTTAATAAAAAGAAAACTCTTGATAAAAGGCATTAAAGCCCAAATGAAAGCAGCAGCTTCATTCAGTCACAGGAAACAGCTGGTAGCTAGCTTTTACTGAGAGCTGCCAAGAAAAGGTTGACTGCCATATCTGGCAGTGAGGATCCCATGCCTGACCTCGCCAGGCAGAGAGCAACAGGGCATGGGGATTTCCAACAGGATGGGGCCAAAACTCAGTTGTGAAGAAATGATCCAAACATACAAAGCGGCTCTGATTTGAGTGTTTTAGTTTGAGTTCAAAGGCAGATTAGAGCCCTGCTGAAACCCAGTTTGAACTTCCAAAAAGTTGAAAGGCTTTTCAGCGTGGTGTTCGTTTTCTTTTCAGTAAAGATCTAGCTATTCATCTTCTATATTACCTTACAAAATGTGTCTACTTCCACTCAAAAGGAAATGGTGGAGGATCATGTTACCCCTTATGGCTAGCTGATACAAAAGAATCTACTGGACACCTGCAGGTATTCGAAAGGTCTTACTTACTGGAAAGCAAGCTGTAATTAACTCTTTTATGCTAGTCAGCAACTATTTAGTTTGCGGAGGGGTTATTTAAACACTTTAAACGTTTTCTCCTCCATACACATTACAATTTTCATGCTATTTTCAACTAATACCTGTTTTTCTGTATTCAGTGTTCCCTCATATTTCATGAAACAAAAAAGTTTGACACACTTGGCTCTGCTGAACTGAGAATATTCTGAAAATCCACCCAAGCTTCCTCTGGAGTTCAAGACTGATTATATTTTAGCTTGGCAATTCAGACCCAACTCTTTCCATGGCCAGCCAGAAATCATTCCCAAAGAACAAAAGCGAGTGAAACATGGTTGTTCTGGTCCAGCTGCCACAATACCTAGTAGAGTAGGATCTTGCCAATGAATCAGGTAGCAAAGTTGTTGCAAAAGAATCTTTTCAGAGGCCACATAAGGTAATTTTATACTACCCCAACGTTGTGTTGGGGACACAGAACACAACAGAATCCTAGTGGCACAGAACAAGTCATATTCCTTAAAAAGGGCAAATAACTCAGTACCAAATTATGTGTTGGTCTTTACTTGCTCTCTTTTGACCAAATCTTCCACAGATGCTTCTGTCCATCTGTATATATATCTCAGTATAAATTACCTTTGCAACAGGCTCAGCTCATGTACATGTGTACATGAATCATCTCAGAGACATGCCAGCCGCTATCACTAGAGCCATGTCAGGAAGCATTGTACACTTACACTGCTTGTATTGAATATCAGGCTTAGTGGAGTTTTGCCCAAGGTTCAGACACATGTAAGAAAACATGCATTTGCGTCACCATGTCAGTCCACACAAGCTCTTCTTTTTAGGCAGAACTAATCCCACATAATGTATATTCATACTAAATTGCACAGATCCCACCAACTATGCAGAATAAGTTGTATATACAGTCATGGGCAGAAATTTCATAAAATTGCAGCACGTATTGCCATCTGTTAAGATTTACCCATGGTTTCTACTGGCAGTCAACCTTTATTTTCAGAAATACAATTTTCTAGGCAGAAATTGCAGTTTCTAAGGTCAGGACTGAGTAAATTTGAACTCACTGGACGTAAAATACCTTTGCTAAAGAAAAAACCCACCTCAATCAATGCCAAAAAAAGATGAAAAAAGGCTTTAAAAGTAACCAAGTAGGTTACTTTGATTTAAAGAATAAATCATTCTGTTTATATGAGGAGATGAATGTCAAATTTTCATTTCTCTAGTAAACTTGTCTCTGCATGCAAATCAGTAGCAACTGAAATTACTAAAACCTTCATGGCCAAAATTCGATACTCTTCTCATCTCTAAACAGGACTTCTCAGCACTGGTCCAATTCTGAACCGGACAATGATGCAAAAAACAACAAGACACTTGCTTAACATCATGGAAAATTTTAATTCTTGGAAAAAAACCCCAAAACAACAGATGTGTTACTATATATTAAGAGGAATATATACATAAAGAACTAAATGAGGAAGATCATCCCCCTTCAGTTAAAAAATGAGGTATAAATACATTATATATAATATACGCATATTGTCCAGAGTCTTGTAATCAAGACAGAGTAAGCAACCACAAAACCCCCAAGCCAAGCCTACTCAATAGAACATATTATAAAAAACTTTGGCTTCTGAACAAGGACCTTTTTTGTTTATTTCAATAATTAGCTTTCTTCTGGTAGTCAACTTCATGTCCCCTCTTTGAAGCTATCTTCTTTTTCCTACTGAAATGAAAGCATTATTTTCTTTGGCAAAGGATTTGTGATAAGAGGTAGGTGAAATATGTATTTCCCAAAAAGAGGAAAAATAAATACTTTAGTATTTCTTCATCTAGAATCCATAGGTTCTTTTTAGGAGAGCCACTTCTGACTCATTAGAAGTCAAAACTAGAATAGGATAAAGAGAAACAGCCAAATTTAGCTGTTATAGGTTAATTTCAAATGCTACCAACAAACTTTTCAAAGGAAGGTTAATTGAATCATTGCTTATGATCCTCAGAGCGGTCGTGTCTGGAACAACTGATTTGGCTACAGAGATGGATCTAACAAGAAAGACAAATTCCTCTAATCTAGTTACTGTGGGGTAAAACAGAAATAAACACAGGCAAATGTTTTGATGATCTCTCTACTGTAGTCACGTTTTGTCAAGGACCAAAGGGCATTGTAAATTATACTAGTCACGTGCTTCCTGTTAAAATTTTGTGTAGGACTCAGTGACTATGAGAATTTTTAGAAGAATCAAACCTAAGAATCCGGAATTCATTTCAGGGATTAAAAAGTGGGATACTTTCTGTTTACCAGAGTACACAGAGAGTGTCTGGGACTTCATGGAGTACTTATAAAAGGTGGTGCTTAAACTCGACTCTAAAAAGAAGGAAAGGTTGGAAGGACAGCAGAAGGAATCTGAAAAAAATTGTCGCATAGTATGGTCCACAGAGTTGTGTCTGATGGAATGGAGACAGTATTTGGTGCAAAGAGTCTTTAATGAATATCTGTCCTAAAACTGTTCTTTGACCAGAAGGAAACACAAACCAAATTAGGATAGGCTTCTGTTACTGAGTTGGAAAATATGTTTGTAAGCTGAATTGACTAAAGAAGGTTCTGCATGGGAAATCCCGGATGAGGAGAGCAGTGGATCTTCTATACAGATGTTCTCATATAAACATCATGATGAAAACATTAGCACAGACTCTAATGTGGAGGGAAGGTGAATTATTCAGGGTTTGGATCCTTCTGTAGCGGTCGGGCCGAGATGGATGATTATTCAGAAAGTAATATGGTAGGGCTCCCAGGATGAGTATGTATACTGAGATGCTGGTTGAACATAATTATAAATTTCAAGTATGTTTTCAAAAGTTGGCTGCTTCCCTTTTGCTGTTGAACTTTCTTAGTACCTTTCTGCTATTTGGTGACTGTTAAAGATTTTCCCACAAAGAAGAAAGGGAGCATGAACATTCAGCCCACACTCTGCATTATCTGTCCCTGTTGTATCTGTGCTATTAAGTTTTATTATATTTGTCTACCTACTCCTACAAAGCTCTACTCAGGTTTCTTAGATAAAACAGGATGGGAAAAGAGCTCCAAAGGGGATGACCCAGACACGTCTTCCTGTTTTTTTTCTAGTGGCCAGTAAACCAGGGTAAGAATTGGGCATACTGAAGAGTTGTCCCAATTGTTTTATTGATGGGAATATTGCTTGTCTCTGAAAGAATTTGCACTTTCATCACAGAAGACATGAGGCAAAGTAAGAAAGGGTGGGAGCCATTAAGCTGAATACTAGTTCTAGACAACAGTAGCTCAATACAGAGTGTCTAAAAAGAAAATATTATATATATGTATATATACACATATATACAGCAATGTTCTTTCGTTTTATGACTGCTATCTTTGCCTTAGCTCTACCTGAAATAATATATGAAAAATACAAATCACAAAGACCTTCTTCCATGGAATATGCAGGCAGAAGTATGCAAAAGGAAGCAGCAGCTGGGTTAAAAGAGGAGAAGGCAGTGGCACTGCAATTATTGTGTAAGAGGCCAGGGGGTCATTGACTTAGGAATTGACTGTACCACCACACTTGGTGTGATGGCTTAAAGGCCTTTTTCATAGGAAGCTCTACCAAATCTGCACTCACAAGAAGCCTTCCAACTTTGACGTACTTGCTAATGCTAAGAGGATGTCACTGCTCTGCTCATGTGTAATTTGGGGTGGATGTGAGTTTGTTTGTATTATGGCCTTCTTTTACTGAGAGTTGCTTCTTCACACAGAATAGCTGCTAATATAACCTTTGATGGCTATTAGAATGATATAACTAGGCTTCAGAAATTTGAAAGCTCTTCATTAATACTTCTGTCTAGCCATGGAAATACACTCTTTAAAGCAGGGTTGGGAAATATTTTCCTTAATGGAAGCCAAACAGGAATTTCAAGTACCTTCCTGCAGGTCAACCATAAGGCTACATCTCGGTCTTATTTCCCCATTCCCTGCAGTCCAGCCTCCCAGTGCTCCCTGCAGCTCTCCATGTTACACTGTGATCTTGCATGGCCCGCAGCCCTGCTGTGCCCTGGCCTTCCAGCCTCCTGTCTCCAGAATCCAGCCAGCGCACAGCACTAGCTCACAGTCCCCACCAGCACACTGCCTGGGGTTTTGTCACGGCACCAGGATCCTTCCACATCCCACAACAAGTAGCCCCATACCACCACCACTGAACACACCATTGTTGCGCTCCCCCCAGTACTCAGTCTTCCCTAGGGGCTGCCCACAGCATCTCTCAAATATTGCTTAAGTCCTGCACAGGACACACAGGAGTGCTTTGGAAGGTCACCTTCACAAATAAAATGGAAAAGAAAAACATTTGAGACTCATGAGCAGTGTGGCTGTATGGCATGCTAGCAATGAAAGCTCTGACTGACTCACAAACCAATTTCATTAGTAAATACCTATTGGGATTTGTTTCCCCCAATAAGTAATGCTATCTTTTTCATGCACGTACACAGTGCAGTATTCCAGCCCATTATTTCTTATTTAACTCATTTATCTTTTCCCAGCACACTGTACAGTTTTTTGGCATTTTCAATCCATGAATTTCACAGCAGAATGGAGAATCAGGCCAGACATATCTGATGCATGAAACTTGTATGTCTTCCAAAATGGCTGATCAAACTTAATCCATAACAATTCCAAACAGCAGAAGGTACCATTAAACTATATATTAGTTGTTTATAGTATGTACAGATGTTAATAACACCTGGAATTAAGTACTCTGAATTGTGAGATAATTTCTGATGAACAAACATTGAATACAGCTGTGATATGTTGTCCCTCTAAGCCTACTTATAAGAAAAGTATGGACATCTGTTTGAATAAATCTCACTTTCCTCCTGACCTTTTTTCTACTGTTAGAGAAGGTAAGCTTGTTGGTTTTTAATTTGTCTCTCAAACATTAACTCAGTTTATTAGAGACAGAAGTAAATTTGGTGTTACAGAGATTATGTTTAGTTTTGCAATTCTGGTATTAATTCAATCTTACAACTAATCACAGGGTGACATAGTTTTATTTTCTGAAGAAGCTTGATCTCTTATTAGCATATACAGGTACTTTATGAGTTGTTGCCTGAAGCTAAACTGTTGCCTTGGTAGCAAAAAACGAAGTACAGATGCCCTCTAAGGCCAGAAGAACTAAAACTCTTAATAGTGCTGCATCCTGTACGCTTAAGTTTTGCTGTTAAATGTTAATACATAGTCCAAAGCAGAGAATAACAAATGCTGTCCTCCACACTCAGGCATTTGATTTTAACATCTACACCTCAAGAAGATTCAAACTGCTAGCAGAAACCTTAACATGAAAAACAGAATCTAGGAAATAGACTTGAAAGATGAGATTAAATAGAAACATGAAATAAAAGTGCAACATACATCCTGGTGCAATTTCTGAGTATTTATAGTTCAAAGGAGACTAAACCACACAGCTTCTGTACCTTTGGCAAAGGATGGTTTCTGCTAGTGACCTCTGCTGTGAACACTGATTTGTGCTGTGCCATATGCCTGTATGGTGAGGTACAGCCCCGCCCTTTGTTGTCTTGATTCATGCACAGTATTCAAAGACAGTATTTACTATTATGTTAAATAACATGTCTCATGGATCTATCTTGACTCTGATCCTGGATGCAGAAGTCTTTTCAAAGTTTTCCTCTGTGGCCTAATGAGGTCACTCTTTGGCTTGAGAGGTTAGGGTGTCTCTGGGATGTCGTCACTTTCCACATTACCAACATATAATGTATCACATCATACACTGGCCCTTGGCATCAGTGTGAAATTCAAATCAGCACATGGCACAGGACACAACCCTTCTGTGTTTTTAGACACTAGCCCTGGATATTTCACTGTGCCATGTCACCAAAGAGCCAAACTCTGTGCAGTAGTGACAGGATTTCCTAGTGTGTGCCCTGTATATATGGCATTGGAGGTGTTACTGAACTGCAAAGAATAAAAGCATATACACATAGATTATCATAGCCATCCTGTTTATACCAGTTGTGCTTCAGCTATTTTGTTCCTATTTTTTTTTATTTCAGTGAATTAAATAGTTGTCTTTATGTATGTTTAGAGAAGTGTATTCATTTATGCTCAGCTCATCTTTGCATCGTAGACCAAATACACAGTGACCCAAATATACAAATTTACACAAGATTTTATAGATCACAGTATAATACACAATCCTGAAAACATTCATTCAATACATAAGAAAGATTTTCATTTAATGTACTTTGGGGGGGGAGGAGAAAGACACAATGTGCCTCTTCCATAAACTAAATTAAATTGCTTTTCATTGACTCAGGTTATCCTGGGCACTGCTCATTCTAATGCAGCCTTATAAATTCAGGGAAGGCTGCTACAGTGCAATCTGGGTTAAACTAAACTGTTCAGATGCTACACCTCAGATATGCATTTCAGATGCTGTCTTTGAAGAATGACACGTAACAGAAACAGTGCTTAACTTGCTCCAGGAACGCATCTTTAAAAAGTCTTCTGCTGTCTAATTATAGTAACTCAAAGACATTTAAGCTAGAAAGGTCATTAACATTTTAAGCATACACTATGCCACAACTACTGCACATTTCCTAACACTCCTATAAAACCTAGTGCTCTTAGGAAACTGATGGCTCATGGGGTTGTTAATAAGTGAGAGACCCTTCGCCTCTTGATCACTGGTCTGAATTCTGTTTAATCTGGAAGCAGCAAAGAACTGCCAGTGGCTGGTGGTGTTTATGAATTAATTTGATAACTACTCTTGGTTTAGACTGTAGCAGGAGAATGTCCCAATTTAAAAACCTTTCCTTACCTTCCTTGCCCCCTTATTCATGAAATCATCTCTGATGTGTCTGGATCAGCATGGCACAGAAAACTACAGACTCCTACAAGAGACCGCACAGACAAAATGTCAGTGGTCATACAGCTTCATCATGGCTTGCCAAGGTGACCGTATAGCTCACTGGGTACACAAAAGGTGCAGTATAGACCTACTGACTCCAGGTCAGATCACAAACTCTTCTTTCTTCCCAGGGATACTACTGTGTGCTGGGAAGAAAAATTCTCCTTTATGAATAAGATCAAGTTATGGGATTTGCTTTAAAGACTGTGCTGGGTGCTTCTGGAAAACATGAGGGCATTTCCCCCTCATTACCTCATTTACTTGTAATGAAGGTTTCCTCTAAAACATGTTTTTGGTAGAGCTGGTTATAAAATCCCTTTTCTTACAACTTGGCAGATACACAACCCAGATATGGCACCAACAGCAGTCTGTTTCCCTAGCATATGGGACTTTTAAATGCATTAGGGAAGAAACATCCCAGAGGGGTAAGTAATAGAGGTGGGACTCCTCTCACCTGGCAGACCAAGGCAGAGACTCTCCTTTCTTTCTGCTTCCCCTTCTCTTTCCCCTCTTTCCTTTTCGTGCTGGACCTATGTTAATTTAATGAAAAAATAGTATGAATTACAAAGGAAGAATGGTCTGAATCAAACAAGATGGTTCCCACTATCTTTCTACTGCACGTCATTCTACTATTCCCTCTTCAGCCTGGTTAAAGCACTTTCCTAATGTGTTGAATGAATAACTTTCTGTGACATCTAAGACAATGAGCATTATTAGACCATTTATGAAACAGCAGTATCTCCAGGTAGAAAGACTGAATTGTTATTGCAAGTACATGGGCTCCTCCATGTATTGGTATCTACCTCTTTCATTCTGAAGACAGAGATTTTCTTAGGCTGCATCTAAAGTGATGTATGGATATGTACCATGATGTTCTCAGGCGTCCTGTAATCATCCAGCCTAGAGACAAGCTCAGAGCAGACCAGGATTTCTATCCATTCCATATGCCAATATTCCCTCTTAGTAGAAATCAAGGCACCAAGGAGTGGAGAACCTAATGAATGCTTGAGTCTTAGCCAATATGCAGCTGGGATGTGGCTAAATGGGATACACCAACTATATATATCTAGTCTCCAAAAATGTACAGCAAGTGATTTTTTGAGTCTTTTTCTGTTAACCTGTTAGAGTTTTAAGTACCGAGAAGGAAATTCTGACTCCACTGGAAACTATGATGAACATCCCATTGAGTTAAGCAAGAATAGCACATTAATTTGGTAACAGCATAGTTTAGCTTCTCACTCTTCTAAAAGTTCTTCCTGGTTCGTCTCTGATCTACAAGGAGGCCACGGTTTACACCACCCACAGCTCTGCAGTCCCCAGATCAAAATATTTTGCGTCTGTTTTCTGACATTATATTACTGTAGTTAAGTCTAGCAGCTGCCTGCTCAGAGAGACAGAATGGGAATAAGTGTGATAGAATGTAAAACATTGCTAAGTCTAGATGACAACTTTGGTGATATTTACTGCCTCTCACCTTTTCTTAATTACAGGATCAGTAGAGAGAATCATTCCTCACCTAATTTTCCTGCCCCTTCATTTGCCGTATGCAGCTGGTTACAAAAATCAGCTCACTAAGTAACTATCTGTGGCCCAGCATCAAGACTGATTCCACAGGGATCTGAAATTAATATTAATGACTATTTTTAATTAATTTCATATAGGATGGAGATTGTTAAGAACAAACTCAAGATGCTATAAACTGGGAAGTGATGACAAATTATTTAAGGATAAGATTAAAGTGCATCACTGTGAATGAATGAAAGAACCGGACACAATCAGTGGGGCAAAATATGGGTAGTAGCTGACATCCCAATAGATGGAGCATTCCAGCCTGCTCGGTGGCTCCTATTCCTCAGAGTTTGTGAGAAACCAGAGAAAGTCAGGTGTGTTAGGGAGGCTTTCTAGTCATTATCTGCTGTCTAAAAATGGTTCTGAATTAGCTAGATGCTGTTATTATGTCTGTACAAGTGTACCATGTGTCTAAACAGAGCATGAATTTCAGCACTAGATCACGACCGTTTATAATGTTTAATTGTTAGCATGCTGCCTGGCATGAACTTGGTCCATACCAATTAGTGCTCCCCCAGACAATGCCACAGCATGGCTCAGCAGCAGTACAAGGTCCATTTTCTGTAAGTAGCAAGGACAGATTGTACCAGGAGAAGACCTTAGTCATATAGTTATAAGCTCTGACATGCCCCTGTCTCTACCAGAGAACAGGCCATGGCATTATAATGTTAATTAGCATAAAGAGATGCAGCCCATATGTTTGCATTGTGGCATGCCTTTGGAGGAAAACTGCATATGCAACAAATCTATCCATTTCCCCTCTTTAAAATAAAGTTGTTGTTGTGTCCTGGAAGGAGGGCCAAATATTGTACAGAAATACTGATAAATGAGTTGGCTTTTGTTACGTCAGCCTATACAGACAATAGTCTCACTATATGTGTCATAAGAGCTGTAGAAACTAGCCCTGCAGAAACTAACTAGCGCATGAAGCAGTATGGATGTTCCCCCAGCCAAGAGACATTATCCCAAACACAGATGTCTTTTCATATTTAATGATTCCTTATGAACACATATTTGTAGCTTCAACAATAATGATAGAACTCTCTCTGCTGGATCTTGAAACAATAAATTTCTAAAGTCTCAACCAAAAACACCATATCGCTAAGGTGTGTCATTCCCAGTCATCACTGGGCATATGTGAAGCACCACAGTGAAAGATGTGGGCAATCCCTGGTTTAACTATAAAATGGCCACAGTCTGGCACCCACTGCGTTATTCCCAGCTGAGGAACAAGCCTTCTGCCTTCCTGCCTCACGTCCACAAAGCCAGACTGTTGACCTTCCCGTCCAAGTTGTTGACCTTCAGGTCTTTCTTCAGGCTGGGTTGTTTTGCCTGGTCTCTGGAGGAGAAGAGATTTTGGAGAGATTCTGGTTGTAAGACATGCATTATTTTGGTGAAAGAGTTACTTCTGTAATACATAGTATGTCTAGAACATGCAATGGGCAGGGTTTTTACGTTTCTTTTTACGCTAGCATGTTTAAAATGTTTATTTTTCCTGTCAAATTTAGCTATGCTTTCAAAAGCGCAAACACTTCTTGATAGGACAGCAGACATGCTTGTAAGAAACTCCAAATTGTTTCCTTCGCCCACTCCCCATTTTAGATCATCTTTCACATGGGAACAGCTTCCCTCCTCCTCACTCACCTCCTCCTCCAAAAAATTTCTGACATCTGTTCCTTTACCTCTCTAGCAGCCACTCTCCCCTCATCATTTGCCTTTTATTTTATGGTACCCACTTGCGCACTTCAACTCTGTGCTCTTTGGGGTACAAGCTGTTATGTGTGTTGCACTTCTAACCCTTTGTAGAGCATCTTAAATGTTATAGACATTTACAGCACAATATAAATGATAATGTAGTTAGACTGGAAAGGCAATTCCCTAGTTAACACCTCCCACATGTGGTGATTAAGTACTAGGCTCAAAAGCATACAGCAAACCCAGTGCAGATACATTTCTAGAAAGAGACTGCAAATTCCTAACTCCAGATGGTCTGCAGTTGGTGAATAATTACATGGATTGTTTGCTGCTTCACTAATCAATCATGACAGCAACAAGGAGAAAAAGCATGTCTGGGTAAAGGAAAATGTCCTTTGGATAAACCCCAAGTTATCATTTTGTGCATTTGATCTGCTCATCAAACATCATCTTTTTTTCCCTTTTCTGGTCTTACGCTGTTCTTAATTGTTTAAGAGTAAATCCAGAAAAAGCAGTTGGGGTTTTTTCCTATAAAATACACAAGAGGGGAGGCTGAACACCATTAGCATGACTGCAAAGCTGCATCGAATTTCACAGACTGTAAAAATTATAAATGGAAGAGGAAGGGGCAGAGAATTAATCATCTCCTGCATTAGGTTCTGGAGTCCATGAAGCCTTCTCCAACTATTTCTGTAATATCAGCACAAAACCTGCAATTTAGAATGTAGAAAACAAGGATTGAAAGGGAGAATGCCAATCTCCAAATTTCTTCCTCACAGCATGAGAGCACAGTTTGTATTAAAGAAAAATAACAGTAATGGTCTAAATAAGACCATAAGCGATGAATATGGGGTCAGCTTTAACTGAAACAATGAACAAAGTCCAACATTATCTTGATTACATACTGTCCAGTTTAACTTGATCGCTCTGTGCATCAAAGGAGGGAAATGGTACAACTAAATATATAAAAGATAGAAAGGGTGGATGGAGATACTGCAGGAATCAGAAGTAGGATAGGTGGTTTGGGGAGGGGTTTTTTTGGGGGGAAAAAAAGGGAAAAAAGTACTAAATAGTTCAGTTATCCTATCAAATCTGTTGTTCTGAGTGCAGATATCTTTGTGGTTCCTTGCACTTACGTACAGTATTTTGCAACATAGTATTTGAAAATGGCCCAGGAAACTGTTAGATAACCTACATTTTCTTCTAAAGTACTAAGTCTTGAAGAAAAGAACTGCATGGCAGTAGACACAGTAAAAAGGTAATGAGCATGATAAACTGCACGGCTGTTGTTCAAAGTTTGGACATAAGAGCAGCAGAGAGCAGAGACACTATGTGCTGTATTTCAATCTGTCTAGATTTTCCATCAAATAAGCAAAACTAGTTTTCAATTACTGTAGGCATGACTCAGAAAAATACAAGTGGGCAATATAGAAAGGCTGTGAAAGCAGTGAGGTAAAAAGTACAGAATAACTGGATTTCAAAGATCTAAAATTACAGAAGGTTTATCCATATTAAGGCTAACTACTGTTTGTCTCTCAGTACTACTTCATTAGAGTCACGTAGCATATAACTAACCTGATCTTCTTAGGGAGGACAGTTGCCAAAAGGTGGATACTGCACACTAATGACATTAATACTTCCTTCTAGTACCAGCCTAAGTAATTTGGAATGAGATCTACAGAAATTATGTGCAGATACTGCTGGTGGCGGTGCTTTTGCTAATGTTCTAGAAGATATGCCTGGAACACAGGTTAAGCTAACAAAGTATTGATCCATGTACAATGGGAAGAAAATTAGGTGAAGAATAAGCTTTTATCTGCTTTTGTTTTCTTCATTACCTTGGACTTAAAATGCGTTGAAAAAAGTCTTAAATAGAACAGTCACTACCCTTTTACTGTTCCAAATGACCAAAGTGGCAATAAGTTGCTTTTCTTACATTCATTTGCTTACAGACCACTATATGATCTTGATCAAAGAAGATCTGTAAACAGCAGTTTTTAAGGTGGCATTGAAAGTAAGCCACTGAGGGGCTCAAAAAAATGCAAGGGAATTCAGGACTGGTCAACTCAGATTGAACAGTAAAAGAAAAAGCAATGGATTTAGCTGGGAACATATTTGACAGAATTTTTAGAAGCCTTCTTGAGAGAATGCATTGTTGAAATGCAGAGTACAGTACAGTACACCCCACCTTTCCATATCATTCTAGTTGTTCCCATCTGGTACAAAGCACAGTCATTCCCTCCTTTGTAAATCTCTCATTCTCTCTTCTTTATGTCTTAAGCACCAAGATACCTAAGTTGCTCCTGCTGATTTCTTACAGGAGACTATTTCTATCTTTCAATATTTATAACAAGCATTTTTATTCTTTTCTATCTACAATATGCATAAAGCCTACACATTTCAGCTTTCTTTCTGTGGTCAGGCTTAGTTTCCTACAATTTGCTTCTACATGCCAGTATTGAAAAAAAAATAAGCTTTTCACCTGTTGAACCTTTGTACTTTCCAAATGTTTCTAAGGTTTCTCATGTTTTTCTCTGTCAGAAGATACAGCTGAACTGGAATTCTGCCTCCACTTCCTTTGAGTATCTTCATGGTTGGATATAAAAGTTTCCAGATAACTGAATTTATCTATTGCTTCTGCAGTTGATCACTAGGTAATGTTTGCTTGCATCCTATCTGTGGTAACTGAGTCAGTGTATAGGCATTTCATTCCCTCCCACATTAAGGTCCTTAATGTGGTTTTCACTCGTGGTTTTCACTAACTCCAGCATTTGCTGCCTATTATCTAGGACTGCAGCTTGCCTTGTTATCTCATCGGCACATCTGACTTGTTCCCTGGGGCGTGGGGGGGTGGGACATGCCATTCCTTTTTAGTTTGCAAATCCTTTCAGAGCTTCTCTCAAAGCAAATTCTCTATACAAGTTGAAAAATTCTGGGCAGCATATGGTACCGTTTTACACACTGTTCTAATGAAAAAACCCCACTATTCATGGTTACTTGCTGCTGTTCACAGATGTTCAGAGCCCAATACTGACTTATCAGGATGTGTTTATCAGTAGCTTGTACTTGGCAGTCTTATTCCATAGCCCATTTGGGTTAACTGACTACTCCTCCGTGCCAATACCACCAACCTCTTCTGGACAGACATCCCATAGATTTTTCTGCCGCTAGACAAGAAGCAATGGGCTGCTGAATATCTGTCTTTTGATGTTCTAAAAGCCAACAATTGTTCTTCCGACTCAGGGTGTTCTTTGCTTGCTACCTGTTCATCCTTCAGCATCACTTGGCTCTTAGTCACGATGCCATACCCATCTGTACAAATATCTTGGACATTCAATTTAGGTGTTAAATGAAGAATGAATGAACATGAAAGCAACAAAGTTCGACCAGATGCTCTTTCATTCAGTAAACCAAGACGAGTAGTCATTTCCCACTACTTCTTTTGGAGAGCTTATACATCCGACAGCCAAACTTTCACAGTTAGGTCCCCAGTTGCAAGGGTGATAGCTTTGCTTCATTTTTAATGACTGTCTCTTCGAGCTGTTGATAGAACTCATCAACTGCATCTTTGTCATCTGCTATCGTAGGAGTGTTAATCTGTATGATCGACATATTGACTGGATTTGCTAGAAAAAGAACTGTAATGATTTTATTGCTGATTGGATTACATCCAAGCATATACTTTGATCTCCTCTTGGATATGACAAACAATGCAAGTTTCTTCTAATTTTTCTGAGCTTAAGCAGCACCCCGAGTAGCTGTTCATCATCCTAGAATGACACCTATTATTCCACTGCAGCGCTGAGTCTATATTTATCTACTTCAGATTTTTCCAATTCTTTTGTCACAATAATGTGCTTTTTTTTCCCCACGCATTTCATGTTCCTACATTAACGCTTGGTTATCTTCCTAGATATCTTGATTATCTTCCTAGAGGCTTGGTAGAGCCACAAATACTCTATATGACCAAATATTCTATATGAACCTCTTCTGAGCTGTAGTTTCTTGCATTCCATCATGGGAGAAAGATAAGAGGATGGATCTGCTGGCCATTGCTCTGCCATGCTCGTTTCCTAACCCAGCACCCTCTCCAATTGTCATCCACCGAGTCATGCATATCTTCTGAAGTTTTTCAGTTTACCTGTACCATGGTCAGCATTTGGAGTTTGTATACTCTACTGATCCTATAACTAATGAACTCCTCATCTGACAAGAGTCAGGTGACTTGGTGAATATTTAATCCACAAAAAAGAGTGATGAAAGTGGAAGTACAAAAGGGATGAAACCACGGGTTTGGGAACTGATGGATTGGGTCATAGAAGTTGGAAAATGTACAGAGCATTTGAAAACCAAAGGGAGAGTTTGAATATTTGACAAGTTACTTTAAGGAATGCATGTAGTAAGTGTTGCTTAGCTGTAAGCGGGAGTTGGGTGAGCACTGTGAAACCTCCAAAATGTAGCAGATCTAGTTGACGCACCTATGGTCAATCTTTTTTTGCATCTCATAACATTTTGTATTTATATTTCACCTGGAAACACAGCAAATGCCAAATTACTTTAAATCAGAACCCTATTAAAACTGAAGCTATGACTCAAGTTCACTTTTAAACTGATTCCATGCTTGCTAGAGCATGTTTCTCTTTTGAAGGTACTCCTTTGCTACAGAGCACAAAATGGCAGCTTAAGGAAAAAGGAAAAAAAACCAAAACAACTTCCTATTCTTTCTTGAACACTTACATAATATTTATATGTGTTTTTCTCAGATGAAATAAATTTTACTTCTAGGGACAAACCTGCCACTCACATTCCACTAAATCATTTTGCTTTTCTGGGGTGCAAGTCAAAGCAGAATTTGGGATATTTCTGTGTTCTCTTCATAATTTCGCCTTATATTCCTCAGTGGCTTTCCTAGCTTCACCTTCAGGACTTCTCTCATATTCATTTTTTTAATTAACTTTTTTCTTCCTTCAGATATCTGTGGATATGACCTTGCAGAAACAAACATGGTGGTGTCAATACTTTCAGTCCGGTCTGTAATTTCTTCCATCAATCCCTTTTCATGAGAAAAAGAGACGAATGGCAGAGTCAAAGGCTGCCTTTTATTGATCATTATGAGATGTCATTAGGACGGATTGTCTGCTTTTTGTCTGTTTATCGGAACACATTGGAATTTCTCTCTTAAGGATTTGTTGATTCTAAGCTGTGATGCAGATATTTTAGGAAACTATACATATCACCAGAATAAGACTCTTCTGACTGAGTCCACCCACTGGTCTAACTGTCACACATCTCAGGTTCAGCAGCTGCCTAGAGGCTCTCCATATGATCATAGAAACCTTTAGATGATGACAAAAACACTGCAATGTGAATTTGGACCTAGTGCTGGCAATTAAAGTAGCATTTGTTTAGTCTGTTCTCCTCAGGTTCTTCATGTACTTCTCTCCACAGCAATCCTGTAATGCAAGAAGTCCTATTGATTTAAATAGACTCTTTTGCTTGGAAAGGCTGCACAAGATTTGAAAAGTAAAAAATTGTTACATCTCATCTTCTCTCAGAAGAATTTCATAGATTTATGTAGCCACATGTTTAAACCGCTTAGAATGATATCCTGATAGTCTGGAAAAATGGTTTCAATATGTACAACATAAATCCATAGCCTTTACCTCATATTTATGAAATGTAGAAAAGAGGAACTACTTTTTCCTTCTAATTTTTGCATTATAGTAGGCAATTATGATCTTTTATAGACAGATACTCACCCACAGTTACAACAAATCATTATAATTTTTATTACCAGTAATTAAAATACAACAGCAGTGTATTTCATTTCAGATGCACTTCATTCTTCTCAGGGTCTACATGCTTGTAGTTGCAGTATCATAAAAATCAATATGAAGTAAACAGAAATGCAAAAATATGAATGAGGATCAGTGAAGAACTCAGAGAAACCCTTTGGCTGGATCCTATCTCAGGAAAGTTTGAGTGGAGCTGCACCATTATCAAATCTTATAGAACTTATTTTGTATAGCCATGTTATTATGTGCTTTATTATTTTTGTTAAATTGTGGGTTTGGCTTTTTTTAATTAGTCATGAGAATACTGAGAAGAGTCAGCTAGACAAAGGAAGTCAGGATAACCATTTTATTTAGAATCTAAAAATTTTTTAAGTTGGCCTGATGACAACTCATGTGTCCTCATTGTTTGGGAAGCCTGTATAAAAGATACAGTGACCAAATCCATGCTGCCATCATGAAGTATGGTGCTGACCTACATAGCCCCTTGGCCATTACTTCATTTCTGGTGTGGACAACTGACTACAATCCATACTTGTATGAAATATTAGGACTGCTGTATCTGCAGAAGCAGAGGTCACAACTTTCTCTTTGCCTATTGCTATTGCAGCTCATAACTGGTATATCTGGTGCACCAGTAAGGAAAGATCTTTGTCTACCTTTACCCACGCAGATGTACTATTCCTGACTCCAGCTGCACAGACACTATGCAGGATATAAGTGACAAATTATGCTGGCCTTTTGACTAAAAGTCACTTTCTGCCCAGGGGGAATGCAAGCACTAGGAAAGTAAGCAGTAACACAGTATCTTGATCAAAGTAAATAAGCACATTTGGACTTTTCAAGCCATGAAACGTGGCTGTAATGGTAGCAGGAGTTGGTGCAGAAGGTGTGGTTCCCTGTTTTGCCACACAGTTCTGGTGTGACTTTGAGCAGTGATGGAATTAGGGAGCTTAGGCTAGGAAAGAGCTCATGAGGTTATTAGGTCCATCTATCTGCCCTGAGGCAGGATCAGCTGCATCTCTGCCAAGGTTTGTCTAAACGCTCTTAGAAAACATTCAGTGACTGGGGGTCTAAAACCTCTAGGCAGTCTATTTCTGTGATTAATTCATCCTTATCTTTAGGAAGATTTTTTTTCTCCTGATGTCTAGCTTAAACCTCCTTTACTACAATTTAAGCCTGTTACTTTCGTCTTACCCACCATGGACTCGGAAATATTTTCCTTCTTTTCCAGCAAGTTATTAAACATTTGAAGAATGTCAGTGAGTCTCCACTCTTCTCACCTCAAATTCAAGCAGTATGTAAACAGTTTAGGTGTGTAAACCCATGCTTTAGAAATTACTTAGTGGGTGGTATACCGCACATATCCCTTTGCCAAAGGGAGTGTTCAGACCTACAAAGCCATTGTTAATATCAGACATTGTACTTCTAGGAACAGGACTGTTGCAATTGCCAACTTCCACCAACGGTCTTTTCAGTAGTCTTTTCATTAACAGCTTCAGCTAGAACATAATGTTTTAGTATTTAAAAGTCAGCCAACTCAGGTGTTTACCACTGATAGGCAATAGGGACAAATGGCCAAGTGCCAAAAGGACTATTTAAATGTAAGATTATGGTTATAAGATTTACCTAAGCAACAAAGTTCCAGAAAAAACTTCCAGAGATTCCTAAGTACCAGTTTGTGGAAGCCCTTCAGGAAATCTGCATATTGAAGTATTTTAAGAAACATGAAGAGCTTGTGGGGGTAGCAAGTTCAGAACAAGGCTTCCCTGTATTCAAGTGGGCTGGAGAATAAGAAAACTGAAACATGCTAACTGCTTTCTAAATACTGACAAAAGAGATTTATTCTAATGGATTTTCCAATGAACAGTCTTGAAGTTCTCACCCAGAATTTACATTTACCCAGTCTCCAAATTTCAATGAGATCTCTACAGAAAGAATAAGAATTTTCATGTAGAACTTACGCTTGCACACGTGAAACATCTCATGTCAGGAGGACACAAACTGTTAAGAGGAAAGTATGGTCCAATGTAAAACAGTAAATAGAGGCACTGATAGCCAGAAGGCTGCCTGATAACTCAGCAGAGTTGTGTTCCTCTGTACTTTCTACGAGTAACGATCCTTCCCCTCTCGACCTCCAGGGACAACTGTTCTTTCAAGAAGAGAATTCTGAATAATAAGAAATGTATTCAAGCAGAAGTGAAGGGAGGAGTGCAAGAGGGAAATGATTCATTACCATAACTGAAGTAGAATAATAAGCCATTCATAATATGCAAGGTCATCTGTTGTTCTATGTCATTGTGCTAATGAATCACCGTTTGTTTATACACTGGGAGTAGTACCTTACCAGTACAGAGAAGAAACAGAGACTATTTGCAACCGGCATTATGCCAGTGATTTTAGTGAAACTTCTAATTCCAAAACACCTGGCTGAAGAAAGGGCTGTATTCATACCTAAACCTGCAGAGACTTCCCCACTTCTTTGGGCTGTGTGAGATTTAAACATATTTGTCTTAGTGCCACATCTGTGGCCATCTGATATGAAGCAGAATCTGACAGTGCAGACACTGATGTATTATGAACTGCCAAAAGTATGAACTAGGGAGCACAATGTTTGTGCTTCTTCTACAGCTAGAGTGTTCATTAGTGGTTTAGAGGAGAAGAGAAACGGAAAGGATCTGCTCAGTGACAAGGAATAACTTCACTGGCAATATGACTAATTTATGCTTTAATTTTCCATCTAAAGGTCTTAAGAAATAAGTTACCTCATCTATGACCCATTTATTCCAATAACCCTTAATTTGGATATTTAGGAACTTTTCAGTATGTTCAAATGTTGCCAAAGAATCTAAACAGAGAGAATCTCTTAGCTTAAATTCCCAAGAGGTGATCTCTTGATTTGACTAGACTAGTTCAAGAGGTTGCTCTCTGAAGAGGACTGTTTTCTGAGTTGGTTTGTGAATAAGAAAACCTAAAGGTCATATGAAATCTTATGATTTGACTAAACAAGTGCTGAATTCCAGTTAAAGCCTAAGTGACAAAAGAAAAATCAATAAACTTTAGGAATATTTTTCTGATAAAACATATTTTTCTTACCCAACATGGTAGATTTGTCAATTTTTTTTTTCCTTGATTCACATGATTTGAGAATTCCTCAGGGCCAAATTCCAAGGTCTGAATGCAGTTCTTTGAGCTGAGCACATTCTTGAGAATCACTGTGGGATCGGGACGCAACCTGCCTTGGATGAGCTGGTTGCAATGTTCAATCATAACCATCACAGGCCAGATTTTGTTGGCTTTCCTCAACTGAGAACTCTTGCATTAAATGCCTGACTGGGTTGGAACTACACAGGTAGAAGTGGCAGAATTTCAACCTTTGCTTTAAGAACCCATTTTCAATCATGGTCAGCGTATTTGGGAACCCCTTACCTAAAAGGATACAATGGCATCCTTTAGGGGCTTGACTTTTCTGAGATTGTCAGGTTCTTGCAGCATTTAAAGACCAAAAAAAAAAAAGTATGATTTAAATACATTTTTTAAGGTTTGGAAGGAAAAGCCTTCTTTACTAACCTGATATAAAAAGCACAAAGTAATCCCAGACATAAATTGTAGAAACTCCAAATGTTGGAAAGATTAATAATTACACATTTACAGGACAATTACAATCAATGGCATTGCAAAATGCCTTTTTTTCCCCACTCTGTCACAGAAGCCCACTACATGGATGCTTATCCTAACCTTATCTGAAAGACTATTAAACAGAGCTGGCAAAAACAGGAGACTGGATTCGTTCAAGGACTTTCATGTACTTCTCCTTAGTTACTGTTTAAATACCATGTGATGGATGAGCAGTATGTGCAGAGTGCAGCTTGTATTTTTAACAATTGTTCTGAAACCTGCAGGGGGTCACTTACATGCTTCATGCAGTACAACCACAGGCCTCCCACTGTATTTCGCTTCCTGACATGCAGAAGTAATGCAAGATTCAACAATACATTCCTTCAGACCTCTACTGATTTTCAGAGGAAAAAAAAAAAAAACAGGAAACAACTTCTGTACAGAGCCTCACACCCTTGTGAAAACTGAACAACACAGGTGGTACTGCAATACTTCAACTTTCAATACCAGATCTAGGAGCAATGGGCAAATAGAAGAAACAGAGTAGAGACAGAAATGAGACAGATACTTCATTTGCTACTCTGCAGAGCCACATACCTCTAGAAAGAGCCTGGCACTATCCACCTGTCTGTACCTGATGAATGCTCCACTGCCCTTCAGACCTGCTAGTTGTTACAAGGGATCAAGCTCATGTTATTGCTCAGCTTTCCATGTGCGCTGTAAGCCCTAGATTTGCTTCATTACTCCTTCCTCTAAATCTCTGGGAAAGGAGAAGGGAGAGAACTCCCAGGCTCCTGGTGACCAAGTCAAACATCCTGTTATAGGAAAAAGCATGGAAGATATTGTACCCAATTAAAGACACAAAAGAGCCAACCACCAACAACCAAAAATGGCACCCAGGATTGATACCCAGGGAAAGTTTTAGATATATCAGTACATCCATAAAACTATAGTTCTTGTTATGAATTAAAAAAAGAAAGAGTATGGTTTAGGGAATGGTAGGAATAAAGATAATGAGGGAGCTAAAACAGATGAAAAACATTTTAATGTTACCTTTGGGGGAGAAACTGAACAGAATTTTTAATAGTTCCACAGTAGGCAAATGGTTAAATTATTACTGCTTATTACTACTCTAGTTGTAAATTTATTCAAAGAGAATAACAACATTTTCATTTATTTTTTTCCCCAAAAAATTATAGGGGAAGTTATTTGGCGTGGACTTTGCAAATAAATAGAAGACAAGTAGTTGTGCTTGTTGCTTAAGATTTTGATGCTTAAATATATTAACTACTTCATAATTTTATAAACTTACTTACAGAGTTTCACCTAAGTTTAAACACCTGCTTTACTTTGTTATAGCTGTGGACCAATAACTTTTATAAATAGCTCAAAGAGGCTTTACCTTCCTTTTCTTTTGTTTGTTTGTTTCCCTGTTAGACTGTCTATCCAAGATGATTGCAAAAATCAATTCAGAATGTAAAGGAAGAAACCCACTATAATATCTTTATCTTCTGATTCATGGAAAGATTGGGAAGAAAATAGAAAAGACAGTATAACACAAATGACCTTATCTGGATAAAAACTATCTGAGTTGTTGATAAAGATTTGGAACAACCTGGCTAAACTCTATGGGCTTGATATGTCAGCTCTGCACAATACCATTAGAAAATTTAAGAGGAAGAATAGGTTATGCTTAAACATTCATACTCTACAGGGCAGAAGGAGTCTTCCCCTCTTTGCAGAAATTCCAAGGAACTATTCAAAACCTCAAGTATTTAGTCTTCTGCTTCTTTCCAGGATCTATTTAATCATAAATATACTAAGTTCTATCATCAGCATGGCTTGGGTTAGCCACAAAAAATAAGCCCTAATTTACGTCTTGAATACTAGAAGATATGGCTAACTCTTGTATCTGTAGTTGAACCTAATCTTTTCACATTACCTAGCCGCTATGCTGCATATGTTATGCATACTAAAGCAGTTCATTAAATAAGTCAATCAAATGAGGTAATCGAAAAAGGTAAAGAAGAATGAGAAAAATACGGGGACGTGTCTTCCCCCTACTCTCTGAACCCACCCATAAGCTGGTGGAGAAGACTGGATTTCCTTTGGGGTAGAACAATTCCATAATCTTCCTGTCAGGCCAATGAGAAAGTTACAAAGTTAAGTCTATACTAATAAATTAAGCAGTGCCAGAGTATGTTTTCAACCTTGGCACTCTGTCATCTCTACAGCTGAATTACTAAAACTGTCCCTGCCATGGATTTGTCCTGTACCAACTTGTGCTCTTCTAAGCATTTCCAGGGATGTTTAAGGTATTAACACAGCCCCAAAGCCACTTCCAGTAGCAATTTAGACAGAATGCCAAATATAGATATGGTCTATACAGGGCATACACACCAGTATGCACCTTACAGCTCTCTTCAGACTACAGGCACAAGCAGCTAGCAAAGCATGTAGAAAGATTAGGGCATCAGCACAAACATAAAATGGCCATCGCATCATGTATTGGGCCACAGACACCTAAGTATTAATTATAGACGTGTTAATTTCTCTTGGCCATTCTTGCAGAACACCATGAGCGTACATAATATCCATTCCAGGCAACGGTGGTCCACCTTTCCTTGACATTTGCGATGTAAGGCCATTATTAGGACATGTATGCAAGTTTTATAAAGGACTGTGCCAGAGTTCACTGAACAAAACTCTACCATTAAGTGTCTTAGAGTAACGCACATCTGAAAGTCACTGAACTGCAAGACAATAGTGCTTAGTAGGCCAGTGAAGCATAAATACATGCATTGTTAAAATTAGTTTATTCATACTCTACAGGGCAGAAGGAGTCTTCCCCTCTTTGCAGAAATTCCAAGGGACTATTCAAAACCTCAAGTATTTAGTCTTCTGCTTCTTTCCAGGATCTATTTAATCATAAATATACTAAGTTCTATCATCAGCATGGCTTGGGTTAGCCACAAAAAATAAGCCCTAATTTACGTCTTGAATACTAGAAGATATGGCTAACTCTTGTATCTCTAGTTGAACCTAATCTTTTCACATTACCTAGCCGCTATGCTGCATATGTTATGCATACTAAAGCAGTTCATTAAATAAGTCAATCAAATGAGGTAATCGAAAAAGGTAAAGAAGAATGAGAAAAATACGGGGACGTGTCTTCCCCCTACTCTCTGAACCCACCCATAAGCTGGTGGAGAAGACTGGATTTCCTTTGGGGTAGAACAATTCCATAATCTTCCTGTCAGGCCAATGAGAAAGTTACAAAGTTAAGTCTATACTAATAAATTAAGCAGTGCCAGAGTATGTTTTCAACCTTGGCACTCTGTCATCTCTACAGCTGAATTACTAAAACTGTCCCTGCCATGGATTTGTCCTGTACCAACTTGTGCTCTTCTAAGCATTTCCAGGGATGTTTAAGGTATTAACACAGCCCCAAAGCCACTTCCAGTAGCAATTTAGACAGAATGCCAAATATAGATATGGTCTATACAGGGCATACACACCAGTATGCACCTTACAGCTCTCTTCAGACTACAGGCACAAGCAGCTAGCAAAGCATGTAGAAAGATTAGGGCATCAGCACAAACATAAAATGGCCATCGCATCATGTATTGGGCCACAGACACCTAAGTATTAATTATAGACGTGTTAATTTCTCTTGGCCATTCTTGCAGAACACCATGAGCGTACATAATATCCATTCCAGGCAACGGTGGTCCACCTTTCCTTGACATTTGCGATGTAAGGCCATTATTAGGACATGTATGCAAGTTTTATAAAGGACTGTGCCAGAGTTCACTGAACAAAACTCTACCATTAAGTGTCTTAGAGTAACGCACATCTGAAAGTCACTGAACTGCAAGACAATAGTGCTTAGTAGGCCAGTGAAGCATAAATACATGCATTGTTAAAATTAGTTTCTTTTAAATAGGACAAATAAATATGCAGTTCTTATAAAGAACTCACCTACTGATTTGGAGAAAAAGATCTGTTCAAATGTAACTTGATTGAAAGGGATTATCTTGAATTTCAGTGTATTACAGAGTAATTCTATTAAAGAGCTGAATTCCTCATTTTTCCCCCTACTAGGGATGTTTATCAGTTCCTTGATGTGATATTAGTTGCATTTAACCTGAAAGGAGATGGATTCAGTCATGCATACATGACTAACTGTTAAAACATCAACAACAGAACAGAAAATCTACCGTCTAGATTTTAACTGGACTACACAACTAACAAAGGCCATGCTTTGAGATTCAGAGCCCTAAAATGTCAATAATCATGTTAAGTCTACGATGAGCAAAAAACAGTAAGTGCAAAGGATGACACTCTTAATGTGTACTTAATTGAAAGGGAAAAAAAGAATATACACAATACTCTATTACAATTTAGCCTATACTGTAAAGGTTTTCAGAGACACAGCTGTCTATTCCAAACAAATCAAGTGGCATTTAAGCAACCTGAACTTTATATAATCAGAGTCCTGAACATTCCACAAATTAACAGATGCTAATTTTACCAGCTATTTTACTCCTTAGTACAGACTTACACTTTGGAATTAGACCTCTGTCTTGACAAAGCCTTTGCTTTGACACAAGGGAGACTATGAGAAGGGGTTAAATATACCTTGATGTGTTAAAGATTCAGAGGACAACTCTGACTTTACTGACTGATGGAATACAGTTGATACCACTGGGGACTAGTGAACTCAATCCCACCATTTCTTTCTGCCCTGCTGTCTTCTTGATTATGCAGGGCAGAAAATGTTTTCCAAAGGAAGCAGAGCAGAGTGCATTTCTCATAGAGGTCCAGTATTTCCCATGTACTTCTGGTTTATATGCACTAGGTGGAAAGAGGTTCAGAAATTGTCATCTGCAGAGAGTGATAAACTATCTTTGAGAAGAAAGACCTTGCCACCTCTCATTCTAATACTAAGTCAAGGAGCGGAAAGGCCATCAGCACTTCCAAACAGCCAGTCTTCCTTGGCAGGTGTGTAAATACAA
>NW_008794665.1:5481881-5490724 GCF_000699145.1 Aptenodytes forsteri
CCACCCACCCCCCAAAAGCATATTTGGGAGCAGGAGCGCACCAGAAAAAGACATTATCCAAAATAAGTGACAAACAATTCTGTGTTCATCTATTTGGTTGATTTAGTCAAGTTTCCAAATCACTAGAGTGAGGTTTGAGGATCAATATAAAGATATCTTCTGCCATATTAGATGCTTTAGGACACCCATTCCCCTCTAGCCTCTAGATGTCATTCTAGAAGGGTACAGAGCCCTTGTAGGGTTTGTGACATAACTGTCATCCATTCAAATGTATGAAATGGCACTAGATGCCTTGGTTTAAGTATCTGCACATAGACGAATTACCTAAAATTTGAGGTATTTGAAGTGGTTTTCTGTGGTGACAAACTGGATTTGTTACAATTCAGATCAAATTAGGTGCACCACACAGGCACTCTTCCCTTTTTCTGTGATGAATAGGTAGCTGAACTAGAACGTTTCCCCCAAGAATTCTTTTTCCTCTCTCTTCATTACAGCTCATTATTACAAGAAGGTTGTTACAGAGGCCAAATATTTCTCCTGAAGACATTACAGAAGGCTGTCATATCTTTTGCAGAAAACACCCTGATACACACCCCCCCGCTTTACTCCACCAATGAGTTTTGTCCTTCTTCATGTCATGGCTAGAGGCAGCTTGGGACACCCTGGACACACAGTCAGGTTTTGGGTTGGGTTGGGTTTGTTTTTTTTTTAAAAAAGATCAATAGTAAGATTTTAGATTTCATTGTCTTCAGGTACACTGGAAATGAGAACCCCAAATCAACATGCCGGGCAATCTGCTCAGTGATAAATAATCCATCTCCTGGATGTGGCATGAGTTACTGAGGTTTTGTAGTTTAATTTCTATGACAGTATAATCATATAACTAGAAATCAATGCCCTAGCCTAGGAATTAAAAATATATTGATCAGAACAGTGTTTGAAAGAACTAGCTTAACAGATTGAAGATAGTTTTTTTTGCTATTACTAATAGGTCCCTACCAACTCTGTCTATCCAAAGTCACAACCTTTGAAAACGCAGCCCCTCACCTGACCAGTCAAGCAGCACAACAGACCTGCAAACTGTTTGCAATAGCCTGCTCTCAGTCAATTTACAATTACAGAGGGTGTCGTTTGTCTCATTCTAGTTTAACATTTTAGTCCAGAAATACACCAAATCTTTAAAATCAGAGAATTCTGCCCGAGGTATTAAATCAGTAGCCTAGAAGAATAAAACTAAGAGTGGGTAATACATCCCTTATTTAAATAATCCCAAGTTCTCTCTCTCTTTGGCTGAATAGTGTGCCCCAAATACTTAACTGAAAACACAAATGCCTTAGGATTTCTATCTCCTAGATTGTACCACAGTGCTACTGTAAGAGAGTTTTCCTTAATTACAACAAACTACTAAGACTGACCTACACTGCTACAGAAAAAACAATGCATTAGGGCTTGCATTTCCTTCCCCTTAAACTCTCACCATGGTTCTTGGTAGGCAACACTGGGCACCAAGGGCACCAAGGGCTGTGTTCTGTGAGGTTTAAAGGAAATGAAAAATCGGTCCTCCTGGATCACACCCTTTGGCTCAGGCAGTCAGCTTGCATCAACCTGAGCTGAGCTGGAATCACTGCCTCCAGCAGGACTTTTGGTTTTGCCTCCTGAACTCCCACAGCTGCTAATGCCAGCAGGGCCCACACTGGAGATCACTAGGCTAGGTATCTGTTTCCTACCAGTGGTATCATTTGGTTACATGCTGTAAAACACACAAGCAAGAGAACAAGCCAAAAACTTTTTCTAGAGGCACAGTTGCTGGGGAAACCATCTTCTCTCTGTATTCAGTACTTCAATAACCCTTTAGCTCCAATAAAACAAACAAACAAACCATGGCAAATTTGCCTAGAAGCATGCATAGCATGAATCCTATTTTTTTTGTCTTGCACTTCCAAGGAAACTGCTTTTCCTTTACAGGTTGTACTGGTTGATATGCCTATTTTTTATCTGTCATTGCATCCCCACATTTATGTTTGAACACAGACGTAAAACAAATATATGCAGTCTAATGCCATGTGTCCACACATTCATACTAGTTTGCTTCAGAAAGGGTAAGCTGCGGAGTTTGGTTTAGCCATTACAACAGAAAAGCCTGTGTACCTGTAAAAGCTGGTGAAGTGGGTGAGGAACTAGAAGCAGCAGAAGGAACTTGACAGAAGAAAATGGAAATGGCCTCCCTAAGAAACCTCTTGCAGCCTGATCACTCTTCTCTTAGGGGTCTGCTTTTTACTGTTGGTCTCAGCGACTCTGGAGATACTATTTAAGAAACACTAACCTAGCCTCAGCCAGTCTCAATTGCTTTAAATTGCAGTGAATGAAATAGGTCAGGTTCAAGCCTGCAAGAAACTGTCACACCTTTGAAAATTTTTCAGAGGTCCACATGCTTATGTCTGTAAGGCTGTTTGGCCTGACTGAATCCTCTGCGAGATCACGGCTCTGCTTTGCATCTCCTTACTTCCTGAGCATAACTGTATCTTTATATGAATCTAAATTAAATTTTATCTTCATATTATAATAGAATTGGGGTATTTATTTGAAATTATTTCTTATTCTTTAACACTGCATAAGCACTACTGTGTTTGTTTACAATGGCTACTGTTACTAGGTTCTTGAAAGCCACAGAACATAAAAAAAAAATCTTCCTACTATTGCGGATTTTGAGTAACTTCTGTCAGCAAACATCATGACCTCAGAATAGGATGTATTTATAAACTTATAGTAGTCAACAAAGACTTTTGTAAACATGCTTAAGAATTCTTGTCCTGATTTTCCAAACTGCAATTATTGCTCAGCTTAAATGCATGTGGATTTCTCCGTTAGGTTTAACACCAATACTTCTTTGTAATTGTAAACAGTTGGGTTATTACTTCATGCCCTCCCCCAAACTTATCTTTTGGAAATTATTTTGGAAAAAAAAGCACAACAAAACCACATCCCAAATACAGATATCAAGAACAAGAGGAGTGCAAGCTGAAATAATCTGATTTACAGTAATAACAAACTGGAGCTACCTGCTACTTGTTTTAACTACAAATCATTATATAGAACAACCATCAGTTATGCAACTTGAGATGAAGCCCATTTTTCCTGATATATAAAACAGACATAAATGACCAAAATATCTGATGAGTTTGTTAATTAAAATAGTGGCAGAATTCCAGTAGGACTACTTTATGAAGTTTATTATAATACAAGTTGTTCTGAGCCTAATAATGAATGGTAAATGACCATACAATTTTACCAGTTTGCAGAAAGGATAGTTTTTAACATTTCCCTTTTAATAACAGAACATGAAAAAGTTCTTCTTAGTTCAATTTAATCTTACTTACTTCATTTCTTTCCTCTCTTTTTGTGAACCATTAACCAAGACATTTAAAGTTATATACAAGGAACTATTCCTTTCTGTTCCTTCCAGGATGAAATTGTGCATTGCATGCTAGTCTCTCTAACATTATGCAAGAGTTTATATGTAGGATTACTGCAGTGCATGGAAAGAATACAGCAACAAGACCTAACTGGCTGCCTGTTACCCAGCTGTCTTTACATTTTGCGTGTACTGCAGTGAGGGCTCAGTGCCTTCAGCCATTCAGGAACTGCCCAGCTGTGCAAAAAACAATTTGCATGTTTGGAGCAAATTAATATTGCAAATCTCATTTTGCCAAACAGAGCAAGGAGACAAGGGAACCAAGGCCTAGCTAGGCTGCAGTTTTAATTACCTTCACAAACCTGGAACGATAACCACTAATTCTGACCAAAGAATTATCCTGAATGACTAACTGTAACGAACATGATTATTCTCCTATAATCTGGACCTTTCATAATGATTCTGCCTGTCTCAGAGGCTGTTCTTTGTATAAGTGCTTTGGAAATGGTAGGAACACCTTCATGCCAGCCATGAGGAGTGCAGACTCCCATTCCACGTCTCCCTGAGGCAAGGAGAGGTCCTCTCCCATACTTCATCTAGCAGGAAAATGGCACCTCTCCACAACCTTCTGTACAATGCACCTTCCAGTTTGCATCATCACCTCCTCAACACAGCTTGACACAAAACTCTTTGCCAGGGCCTGGGTTACTGAGAGAAAAACCACTAAAGCCTTCCAAAAACTTGAGCTAATGAAAACATCTCATTCCTTGCTCTAAAACATTTCCAGCATGAGCCCAAGGAGAAGATCCCACAGTCAATCCCACCCCAGCCAAACAAGAGATAAGAAAAGGCTGCCATTGCAAAACAACACTTAGATTTCCAGGCTTACAAACCCTTTCCTCACATGCAGGAGGCCACAGCATTACTAGGTGTGCTCCCAGATTCATGAGGCGGTTGAGCATATCCAGGAAGGCATCCTTTTTACAGAAAGGCTTCTTTTTCTTGCTAGCTCATGCTGCTGTGTCTTGCATAAGCTGTGAGCAGTCTTACAGATTTATACATCAGCCTGAGGTGTGGTCAGAGCTTTGGTTTTATTTCTTCATTAGAAAACTGTTTTATACCACTTCAGAAACTCTGTTTTGTCCTTAGCGTCTCATTTGTTCTCTGGAGGAAAGTATTTGCTCCCTGTAGGATTTATGCAATTTATTTGGCCTGCAAGGTGAGCATGCTCCACAGACTACCCCTTGCAGGCTAACACACCTTTAGTATTTTGTCTAAAAGCCACATAACACCCCCATTTTACCTTGTTTTGTTTTTCTCTCCTGATCTAAGGCTCTTCTAAGTGTTTTCTTAATCCTTTTAAGTACTCTTGTTAAATTACTTGTGCTAATCAAGTGATCTAACTGCTGACAGAGAATGAGGTGGTCTCCAGGCTAGCTTACCAAATGCTGATCTTGCACATATACTACAGCTTCTAACTGGGAGCCAAGACGTCTGCTGACAGGTGGTAACTCCTCCAGGATCTGCTCTCCTGTGACCTGCTGAGTTGTTTTCTTGGCTTATTCATTTATTTCCTAAAGAAAGAAATAGGATCCTTCATAACTTTTGCTTGTTAAGCCTGGCTCGTGCTCTCTGTGGCTTGGGCCAGGAACCATGTGGTTGGAGGATTTATATGAAGTGAAAAGGTTGTGATTCTAGTAAGAAATCCACGTGACCCATCAGCTGTGATTTACTGGTCCCTACAATGACCTAAAAATATGTTGAATGGTTATATTCTTTCAGTTAGTGCTTGGCATTTGAAAACAATACTTTTTCAGGTGATGCAAGAATGCCTTCACATCAGTGCAGTGGGGAAAAAGATTTTCAATAATGATTATTAATTTCTGTAAGACATGCACTGTAAGGCTATTATGATGAGTCCTGACAAAGTATTGTCTGCCTGATACTTCTGCTCAAATTTTTAGGCTTTTATTGACATTACTGCAAGTCCATTGCTTAAAATAATACACTCCTAGGGCACATCATTCATAAAATTAAGCTGCCTACTATGGGCATACAGCTGTCATAATCAGAGAGCTTTTATGTTACATTCCTTTACTGGAATGTTACATGCTTAACCTGGATACTTACTGTCCCTGCTGCCATGTCCAAGTGTTTTCCAGGCAGTATGCAATGTCTCTTTCAGGATGGAAGGAGAGGGTAGACATCACAGAAAGACAAAGGAGAAAAAGTTATATACCAAACAAAAGAGATACAGTTGTCTAAGGTGCATAAGCAGAATTTAGGAGGATGTGGCCAAAACCACAGTCCTAAAACCTAGCTGTCTGTCAACAAACTCCAGAGCTTTTGACCTTTCAGTGCCAAAGGCTCTCTTCTATGAATATGCCAAAGCCTGTCATCACTGCACAGTACATACTTCTTCAGCCTCCTCTCCTACCTTTGTCTCATTGTGTGTTGGAAATTTGGTGGTTGTCTCCTACATTCTTGAACGTGCTTGACATGCTCGACATGCTCATCAGATGCCCCCCTCTCCTAAGAGTGCCCTGACCACCATGCTATTGACAGCTCCTGGCACTTGTGCAGTTGACTGCTTTCTGCATGGCGCCACACCTTTAAAATACAGAGACAGAGAGAGAATACAGAACAAACACAATCCTCAGCAGTTACAGGCCCAGTCCCTGCTCAAAGGACCAATTCTGCAGTTTTCTGTTAAACATTCATTAAACAATACAGAATTCTGGGTAGAGGGACTAAAGCCCAGGTCTGCGTCTCCTTTCCCTATAATAAACAGTGCTCTACCTATTAGGCGGCACCTTTTCCTTCCTGTCATACAATGTTAATTCAGGGAAGGATGAAGTCCTGGATATAGTAGAGGGCAGAGCAAACAAGCAGTAAAACACTCTGACAGCAATTATTTTTGGTAAATCATGTAAGTCTGGAGCTGCCACACAGCAACTCAGTCCATCCTCAACCAAGCTGCTTAAGCAAGTGTTCTCCCATGACACTCCAGAGGCTGTGCAGCAATCAGGAATGCTTCTCCCCATGTCAGTTACAGCGACCAACTGATGCTGTTATGTTACTGGGAAAACACTATTGGACCAGCATAGCATAGCATTTATATCCCTTTCTCATCCCTGCTCTTATATCCCCAAACAGCCCACATTCCTAGCCAATCAGAATGTTAGAGTCAGGAAAATACCTTTCACTACGCAGCATAAAACACAAAATCTAATGTTCTAATAAAAATATATTAGCTTTCACATTTTTGTGCTCTTCTGTTAATAACATCCATACAAAAATCATGCTTATCTATTTCAGCTCCAGTACAGCTGCTAAATTCATGCAGGAATGCGAGTGCTCTGTCTTCCAGCTTTTTAGTGCATAACATGGACTTTTCAAAAGATCAAAGCAATTAAAAAAGAAATGAGTGTATGAAACTGGCTTCAAAACTGCCTCAGTTCTCCTGCTGTTCCTGATGCTTTTGATGTGACTTCCCCTGCTTTCTTCTTTCTACATCTCTGCTCACAGAGTGAAGAGATATGGCCACACACAGGGTTTCCTTAAGAAAGGTTTCTACATAGCATAGATAAGAGGAGAGTTTTCCTTCTGTATAAATTGTACACAGTTTTTTTAATCCCCACTGAGAATTACTTTTATATTAGATTAACAAAGAAGACATGCCCACTCTACCTGGACTCTGATTTGAATTTGATTTGTGTTGCAAAAGCAGTAAAGTAAGTTACCGCACCTAGCTGAGCTGGAGCTGATAGCATTCACTCTCATAAACAGTATGAATTAGATACAATCCTTCACAGAGATCTCTTTCTTTCCACTAGCATGCAGAAGAGACTTTAAAATTTACTGGAAATGTTAACTTTTGAATTGATTAAGATCTGTGGACCATATTCAGATTCCTATAGTTTGGCTGTCGCAAACCAGCTCATTTTTCTATGAGATGAGATTTTGTGGGCCCAGGAGCTACAAACAGAACTACAGGTGGTCCCTAGCTGAATAGTTTTCTGTAGTTCACAGCCAGTTTCTTTGAACCTTTTGAATAGTGAAGTAAATCTATTAGATTTTACTTTTCCCAACAGACTTTTAAATGCCAGGAGATCTGTTATTGTGAAAATGTAAATCTCACTGAGAAAGTTTGGGATCCTTTTGACATGATCAGACTTCATGTGGGTATAGGAACATGTTGTCACAGAAGATGATCCTTTGCCACACAGAGTTGTTGCCTCCTTTGTTTTTTGTTTAGGAGGAGATCAAAAGTTTTTCCTTTATTTTTGACACAGCTGGACACACTGGAGCCTTATTGGCTTCACAGAGTCATCTTCTTCAAAATAGTCAGGGAACCGACCAGACACCTTTTAACATGCTGAAGTAAATCTATTAGATTTTACTTTTCCCAACAGACTTTTAAATGCCAGGAGATCTGTTATTGTGAAAATGTAAATCTCACTGAGAAAGTTTGGGATCCAGCCACAAGCTGCTGAAATTGGTGGAAGTCACCTAAATGATTTTGACATGCAGATCAGACTTCATGTGGGTATAGGAACATGTGGATGAATGTCACAGAAGATGATCCTTTGCCACACAGAGTTGTTGCCTCCTTTGTTTTAAGGAAAGGAGGAGATCAAAAGTTTTTCCTTTATTTTTGACACAGCTGGACACACTGGAGCCTTATTGGCTTCACAGAGTCATCTTCTTCAAAATAGTCAGGGAACCGACCAGACACCTTTTAACATGCTTGGAAACAAAAATTTCTCAGCCAACATACTTTAAAATCTTTGGCAATGTTCATATCTCATCCTTGTACACCAGAGAGTTATTTCCCATGCTTAAATATTAATCAAGAGTTTTAAAACCAGTATAGTTCTAGGTCTGTTTGTTTAATTCTCTCTGCTTAATTCAAAATAGAATTTAGGAGCTAAGCAGAATTCTCATAAAACAAACCTAGACACATTACAGAAACACTGCAGCATTTACAGACTCAAAGAAAATGTCATATATACTCTGTCAGGTTTTTTTCCCTAGGATTTCTTTTAAAGAATATTTCATAAAACCTCAGGATTGCTCAGTCTGGTTTATGGTCGGTTCTTACCTCAATTTGATTAAACACAACCAGCATTTTGGCATCATTTCACCAATGAACTCCCTGAAGTTGTATCAGTGTACACCAAAGCAAAACGTGCTTTCAGATCACTCATGTGATACAAGGTAACAAATTAAGAGTTGTATGCCTGTCGTGGTTTAATTTCAGTCGGCAACTAAGCACCACGCAGCTGCTCGCTCACTCCCCCCCACCCGGCGGGATGGGGGAGAGAATTGGAAGAGCACAAGTTAGAAAAACTCGTGGGTCGAGATAAAAACAGTTTAATAATTGAAATAAAATGATAATAATAATATGATAATAATAATAATACACAAA
>NW_008794665.1:5490749-5505768 GCF_000699145.1 Aptenodytes forsteri
TTGTTCTCATCCTAAATCCAAACCACAGCACTGTACCAGCTACTAGGAAGGAAATTAACTCTAACCCTGCCGATACCAGGACAGCACCTCCAGCCTTCTCAGTCGGTAGAGCATGGGAAGCTGAAAAGTCCTTGGCTAGTGTGCTAGTGTAATAGCAACAACTAAAACATGGGTGCGTTATCAACTTTGTTCTCATCCTAAATCCAAAACACTGTACCAGCTACTAGAAAAGAAATTAACTCTATCCCTGCCGAAACCAGGACAATGCCCTATACTAGATAATTGTGAAAAGAGGCAATTGGCACTTTTTTTTTTTTTTTTGCCTTTTGCTTTTCTAGATGACAGAGAGAAGAGGGAAAGACAGTTATAATGGCAAAAGTAGCTAGGGTGTCCTCACACTCACAAAAGTGTAGGCTCACACCATGCAGTGCAGTGCCAACTTGTAGGCTTTGGGCTGCTGATCCTGGGTGGCAGGTAACCATTGGGGTGAATTCCATCGAATTGGGGCAAAATGCATGAATTTTGTGCTGCTCTGAAAGAGCTGAAGCCAGTGCAGTGTCTGAGTGCAGTTGTCCACTAACAGTTGTGTTATGCCCTTGAGTCTGTTCCCCTCATCTCCCCCCCCCACGGCAGGCTAAGCATCCCTTCCCAGCAGTGCGCTACTACAGACTTCCTTCCACTGGCTGTGCTGGTTACAGCAAAGGCAACAAAAGTATGTGCTTAGTAGGACACTGGAGTAACTTCGTCAGTTTTATAGAAATTTCTAAAAAAGAAAACCAACTGCAAAATATCTTTCACTAGGTTAAATTGCTTTTCTTGGACCTTGGACTCCTGGCATTTTTTTGGAATAACATGTACTTCTTGCTGTTAAGACTGAATTTCATTTCTGTTACAATTGGCAACACAGCATTTAGAGTTATTAAGAAAGTATCCATTGCTTCAGTCCAATATGGTAGAGGGTCTGAAACATTGTTGACTTTTATCCTACGAAATACAAAGAGTGAAAGTAAACTACGGTAAGAAAAAATAACAACCTATTTTGTAATTCTATAACCATGAAGGGAGGCGATCTTTTATCTTTTCTGTTCTGATTATAAGTTAAGTAAGAGCATGATTTACCTCTGATGAAGACCATGGCTACCACTGATGTTAGTAGACACTGGATTAGCCTAAAAAGATAACAAGAGAAGTGGTTCACAGTTCACATTCAGTCTTTGAACTCTGCTGTTAAAACTTACATAACAAGATACAAATAACAAAATATTAGAAAATGCCTTGTAGAAATGAAAGCATTCAAGATGCCCTGATATCTTTATCCTGGTAAATGGTCAATTCTGCCATGCTCTGCTTTACAAAGCATGTCTTATCTGTACAGCAAACTGTGACCGAGTGAGGGGCCATCCTGGTTCGCACTCGCAGCCCACCCCAAGAAGGAAAGAAGAAAAAGGTTTGCATGTGGTCCACACAGCTGCCGTGCAGAGGAAAAGACAAAAGCTCAAATCTGCCGATATGAAGTCTAAATGACTAAACTCACTAAACTTTCCAGTTTTGCAAGGCATAATAGCGAATGTAATAGAAATGAGAGCAGCATCTGGGAAGATGGAAACATGAAACAGTTGCAAGATGGTTGTTTCCTTTTCAGCCCTGATATCAGTGCCTGATGATAAAGACTGCTAAAATGAACTTTCCTGGTCTTGCAATCTTTGAAAGGAAGAAACCATGCTTGGTTTGCTGGTTAACGACTAAGATACCAAAATATTTTAAAATTAAATAGGAGTCTTCACTTAGAGACTGTTAGAATATCAGAACAAATTTAAATTTATATTTTTGTATTTATGTATATTTATATTTAATACTTGATTTTATTATATTTCTATGCTTATATAAATTTAGATTGTTAATGATAACCCACATAAATAGAAAGCCAAATGTAAGAACTAATCTCTATCAAATTCCTATGCTCTACCTCCCTATTACTAAAAATATTTCTAGATCGGCCAGTGGTAGTTGGCCACCAGAGGGAGCCTGCACAACTTCAAAAATTGCGGAAAGTCCGGAAGATTGACGAAAGAAAAAAAGGCTACATTACTTGTATAGAGACTGAAGAGGACAAGTGAAGTCTTTTTCAGGTTCCACAGAAACGTTTCACATAGAACCCAGGCTTCATGTGACATAATTTTGCTGCTTCAGTGTGGAAAAGATAGGAAGCTATTCAAAGTGAATGAAGACATTGAAAAAAGTTGCAGTAAGCATGTGAGAAAGGGGACAATAAACAGCTAACTAGTTCAGCTTCATATAAAACGAGTAAAATAGGAAAAGAGTAATTTATAACGTTAATTCCATCATATTCCTGTTTCTGTTCTGTCTGTGTAGGGCCTAATCTGCCTACAGTGGAAGTCATTTCAGAAAAGGAGTTCTCTCATTTTGTATAGGCACAAGTATGGACAATATGGGTATAATGAATAAGAAACAAAGCAACGGACCCTCTGTACTTGTACTTCTCCAAATATTTGATATTGCTTTCATAAATGTCTTCATGAATGAGAAAAAATACTTCTGATTATTCTAAAAATAAGAAAACTGAACATGCCTTGAGAATAAATTTACAACTTACATCCGCTGGTCAGATTTGCTTCTCTGAAGAAGATCGCTGTCCTTTTGGATACCTTGTATTTATAGTCATAGCATTCTAAACGCATTCAGTGGCTTCTTCTCAAGCAACCCTGTGAAATGCCAAGTTGACATTTATGAAATTGGTAAGATTTATGGAACATTCTTTCAGAACAAATTAGAAATTTCCTGTGATGACTTTATTGGAAAATGATCAAAGAAACATCTCTCAATATTATTATTGATGTTGTTATGATGGCAACTGTGTATTTTGCTGCAGAACATGGGAATGAAGAAACATCAAAAGGGAAGTGGGGAAAGGGGGCAAGAGACAAAGGATGGAAGGGAAATGAGGCAAATGGGAGGGGGGTCACTCTAGGTAATCAAACTGACCAGAAACTATGTGCAGTGGTAAAAGAGGAAACAAAAAGGACAATGTGCATGTGAGATGTCTGCATCTTGAATTTGACCTATTACACAACATCCACCAGTGAAACTACTAGTGGCTTCTGACACCTCACCAGGTGATCAAGATACCTGAATTCAGGTATCTTGAATTCCAACTTCAGTGCCAATATGACTATTCTTGCTGACTGCAACAGATGCAATATGAATAGATGGCCACACACTCCCTCCCTGCTTGTCACAGAGGGCAATTAAGCTCATTAGAGGTCTCCATCCAGGCTATGATTTCTGCTCAATCCAGTAACTGTTGGATGTATGGCAAAAGTCAAAAGATGTATGTCTTGGGCCTGACAATTACTGGGAACGAAAGTACTGGGGTATCCTACAGTCAAGTGTCTTCACTCACACCTTTGACTCCAGCTACTGGTAGGCTACCATAAAATTGTGCTTGCTTACACTATTTTTGTAAGTCCTCAAGTCCTTTATATATCTTTCCCAATGTCATCCCACAATATAAATGTCTCAGGTAATTGGAAAAATTGCCACAGGTCATAAGAAATTGAAAGGTTTGGTTTCTCACTTCTACACTTTTGAAGAAATAGCCACTATAATTGGGTCAGTTTGCCAGTTATGAGTTTCAATCTGTTGGGAAACTATAATTTCAAGCATATTTCTTCCATTTCTCACCACCTACAACAGCATGGATTGGCAGAAGGAGCAATACAGGGAGCTAAGAAGCTTCTATTAAAAAAAAAAGGTCTGATATTATCTCATCCTAACTACAGGATATCCCTTGTGCAGTGACTAGAACAGCCTCAGTTTAATTGCTTCTGCAACTTTGCCAATTTACTGTGTTATTGGAAAATCTCATAGTATTTGATACTTTTTTCTTAAGGGCCAAGTACTGCAGTCAGTAGAGTCCATGAGAATCTCAGTTGTCACTTCTAAAGAAACTGAAGCTTCTGCATGGTGCAGTTCTGACTTACCTCTAAGAGCATCCAGGATTAGAAAGTAATTAGAATCAAACAGCGCTTGCACATTTGTCCTGGTTTCGGCAGGGATAGAGTTAATTTCCTTCCTAGTAGCTGGTACAGTGCTGTGTTTTGGATTTAGGGTGAGAACAATGTTGATAACACACCGATGTTTTAGTTGTTGCTAGGTAGTGTTTACACTAGTCAAGGACTTTTCAGCTTCCCATGCTCTACCGACTGAGAAGGCTGGAGGTGCACAAGAAGCTGGGAGGGGGCACAGCCAGGACAGCTGACCCAAACTGGCCAAAGGGATATTCCATACCATGTGACATCATGCTCGGTATATAAAGCTGGGGGAAGAAGAAGGAAGGGGGGGATGTTTGGAGTGATGGCATTTGTCTTCCCAAGTAACCATTACGCGTGATGGAGCCCTGCTTTCCTGGAGATGGCTGAACCCCTGCCTGCCGATGGGAAGGAGTGAATGGATTCCTTGTTTTGCTTTGCTTGCGTGTGCAGCTTTTGCTTTACCTATTAAACTGTCTTTATCTCAACCCATGAGTTTTCTCACTTTTACCCTTCCGATTCTCTCCCCCATCCCACCGGGGGGGAGTGAGCGAGCAGCTGCGTGATGCTCAGTTGCCGACTGAGGTTAAACCACGACAACATTTTAAGTTCCATGTGATTCTTTGGGGCCAGACACATGCTGTGCATTTCCTCTCTGCCTGTTTGATCTTCTGATGATTTTCAGTTTTCATTGTTGGAGATGGTGATGCAGGACTGATACAGCACTGACAGCCACATGGACCATGTTTTACCCAAAGCAATCCAGGGTTCGGAGCCTCCGAGGGGTGACAAACACCACGCAGAGGATTTCTTAGACTTTTTCCTTCTGACTCTTCTGACGGACATTTCAAGTGGCCAAGTTACAAATGGAAGAAAAGCACTCAAAAACTTTACAGAAAACAAAAGAATGCAGGCATGGGCTTTGCACTGAGCATTTTAGTTGTTGCATCGGAAGACCTTATACTGTTCAGATCAAACAAAAGATTTGACTCAGGGAAGTCAGTGGTATCTTCAGTTCCTACTTTCCCAATCCAGTAATAAAAGTACTCATAAGGATGTAAAGGAGGTATTTTAAGGGCCCTAAATCACCTGAATACAAGCCTGTGCATTTGGGATCTGACATCATGGCCACTTTGCAGTGAGGCATTCATCTCTCTTCACCCAGATGCTTCTTTGCACACTTAGTATGTTTTACAGGGTCCTTTTGTTCTCTCCCCTGCACTAAGAAAGACACTGAAATGTTGTGTCACAGTGTCCCACATAACACACAACAGCCTTGCTACAGCCATGTAACCCACTTAAATAAAAAGCAGCATTTTTCAAATAGGGAAAAACAGCAAGAAGTTAATTTTAAAACTTATTCATTTGGAGCTTCAATTTAATATTCTTTGTTACCTGTAATGTTTGAATAATCAGATTATCTCCTGAGGCCTGCAGTAGTTTCACAGCACAAATTGTACTGGTAGCTCGGGACTTGGGTTGGAGTTCCTAACTCTTTAAGTTAGAGAGATAAACTCTTTAAGTTTAAACCCTTCACATCACTTGTGACCTAAGTATTTCAATGTGCTGCTATGTTTTGATATCAAATTGTATTTGCATATATTTTTAGTATTTATACAAGAATGTCCAACTGAGACACAACGTTTTGTTGATAGGAACATCTGCTGGGTTCCATTACAACATACTAATAATGGGAACATGCCTGCTGTATTTAAAAAATATAGGAGTTTTTCCCTATGGTTTAATTGGAATGGAAAATGGAGAGAATACGGTCTTCACTGAGTAAAGAGGTAACTCAGCAAAGGAGATGCATGTGTGTGCTTCATAAAGGTATCACTTCTCTTTCCAAATATAAAGTGGCAGCTTTGGATGTGGGAAGGAGTGCTATGTCTATTCATTTAAAAATATGGCCAATATTTATAGCATTCATGTATTCTCATTTTTAGATCTCTACTTAAAGATAATTGTCTACCATATACAAAATTCTAACTGCTTAACCCAAAATTATTTTCCTCTTCAATTTTTAGAGAATAAACAGGAGAGACACATAAAATCAGGATGTGTAACCGAAAATCCTGTGTGCATATACGTACACCACATCTATGCAGTATCCACAGATGTACATAAATCTATGTACATGGTGTCGACATCCTACAAGGAACAAAATAAATATGTAAAAGTACTTAGAAAGGGTCAATTAAAAAAAAACCAACCACCTCTAATGTATTTCAATTCTGAACTACCTTGATTTTATTTAATCAAAGATATAGGAGGAAAACAATCTGTTACAAGGCTCTACAATACTTTCAAGGTATTGCCTGAACATGTGGCCCGGATATGAAACAGGCAGTATGTGTGATGTGACATGAGTTTAGCTGGCAAGAAATGCACCAAAGTATTCATGAGCAACATAGCAATTAAAGCATAAAAAATGGCTGCCACTGAAACCATTATTCTGCAAACACCATTTGTTCTACACAATTGTTTCAGAAATGTTTTAAGGAAGTTTTTATATATACATATGTATGTACGTATATGTATATATGTGTGTATAAGAATTTTTAATACATACATATACATATATTTTTATATTTCGACATTTAATTTTGCATCCTTCTGCATGCAAGCCAGCTACAGGTCTAAAGGACTGATCCAATATACGCTAACACCGACAAGAATCTCTCCACTGTTTTCAGTGGACTTGGTTAACTACATTGGTTTCAAAAGGAGAGAAAAAGGATAATCAATAAAGCACACCAAAATTCCAGAAAGAACAGTTGTCTGGAACACAAGTATGCCATTGTTTTTAGGTTTACTGTTGCCTGGCTTTTTAAGCTAAATCTTTCATTTCTAGTTGCTTTAATCAAACACTAGGAAACAGACATTGCACCATAGCTTCCACCTAGGCTGTCTGCCTCAATAATAATTATTATTATTTCTCGTAAAGCAGCACTAGCCACAACCAGAGACAAAAAACGTTTGACTAAATGGCTCCTCAGTGTGCACCATAATTCTAATTTTGGTGATAAAAACCTGGATCTAGCTTTGAGGATTTTAAATATACAATATTGCACACAGTTGCTGCGCATCATGTCTCATCTTCCCTGTTCTGCACAAACATAATGGGTGAAAGGGCTCAGAGGAACAATTGTTTGTTTTCTACACTATAAAAGTCAGCAACTACTGCCTTTACTTTGTAGCTTTTATTGCATTACTTGCTTGGTGTCCAATAATCCCTATGAGCCATGATGCTGGAGTTTCACATCTCTGAGCCACTTTCACACAGCCCACACACCACTCGGCATCCTGCTGCCACAATAGTTATTTCCAAAAACCTGTTTTGAAACAGTATATTTAAAAGGCAAGCCCCACAGAACTGTACTGTACTAACAGAAAGCACAGCACGATTTATTCTGAAGCATGGGAACATGACAAGAAAGTCAGCATTGCCTGAATCCTTTGATTTTTTTATCGGCACATGCACCATAAAACTCTACACGAGAATGAAAGTTGCATAAACTGTTTGCTTATAGGATACTAAAGTAGGTGGTGCGAAATATGGCTCCATTACAAGACTCTTACTTGCAAGAATACACGTATGTATTCCGGCATATATGAACTGATGAAAGAAGGTATGATGTATTACTGATAAAGGAGAAAAGCTAACATCTGTTCTCCCCTGGAGTACAGAGAAGCAGGAAAGAAAGGTACTGTAATTCTGTATTTGACTTTTTGTACATCCAGTCCAGAACATTGTCCCTGATAGTAGTTAGCACCAGAATTTTGAAATAAAGGTAACAGATACCTTCCATCATCTATAGCTAAGGTCTTGTCCTAAACTCAATATCCCAGATTCAATCTCACTTCCAAAGTTTTTATTTCTAAGTACTGTAACTTCGGACGTGTTTTCATCAGTCTTCAGATCTGCATCATTTTTGACCTTGATACCACTCTGTTTAGCTAGAAGCTGCATGAGAAGTGTTTAACGAAAGTCACTTTCGGTGAACTATGACTCAGTGGTATAGCTCTGAATCACTGTGCCCCTGAGGGTTACTCACAGGGTATGACGAGAACAGCTTCCAGCAATGTGGGCTTCCCAGAGCCTGGAAATAGAAAAAGGTCAGTGGTTTCCTTTCCCCTACATTGCCACATCCTTTTTCACTTTGGCATAGCCCGTACCACGCCCTCTTCCCTGTCATTCATACCCTCATGCCCTGGCCCATTAGAGCTTGCTCTGATTCTGCATGCTGCAATACACTGCAACAGTAGGGGTAGGTCAACGCTGGTAGGCCATGACCTACCAGTTCCTATAAAAGGCATGGGAAGGAAGCAGCAGTAAAGAAAGTGATGCAGAGGGGAGGAGAGTAGTGAGGGGTGGAGATAACTATTGTGCTTGGTCTGTGGAGGCCTTGGAAATCCTGGGGTTTTGCCTAGTTAGGGCCCTCCTATTGTCAACTGCTGCAAAGTGGCCAAACGTGGGTACATTGCAAGTCAAAGTTAAAAGTCAATTGAAATAGCATTACAGGGTGATTACATTGCTCTGACTGTGCTGATTGCATGGGCAGACCGCCATCGGCATAAACCACAACAGCAACTGCTGAATCAGCTCCTTCTCTAAGGAAAATGAAGCTAGGCAACCTATAAATCCCAGCAGCTACCCCACTACAGTCCAACAGAATTATCCCCCCACCAAACCCTTCCTTCCATTTCCATTTAGTAAGCAATGAAATGCAGGGAGATTATTCATTGGAAAATAACTCATTCAGATATTCACGAGGGCAGTTTGGTAGCTGGACTCCAATTCATACACAAGATGCCTGCATATAACGAGGAGCTCAGTAAGGCAGCTACTTCCAAGCACGAGAGTGCTAGATGATGGGGGAAAATTTGTTTGGATCATCAGCAGATGGCACCTATTTTACCTTCTCATTACTAAAAGAAAATAAATGATTGTTACTCTCACTGCCTGAGACAAGTTTCCCTAGGTGAAATCCTTAAAGACATCAATTTTTATTTTAATTTATCATGTATGCACTTCAGAGAGTTGAGTCTTGCTGTGATAATTTCCCTGGAGTCTTTGGAAACTTTGCTTAAGGAAGCTGTGACAAGATCTGGTTTCTGAGACAATAAACACCTCAGATCTGCATGAGTTTTGAAGGAGGTCCATTCCTCAAGGAATGATTTCTCTGTTTCCAGTGCAGGAGCTATAGGATGTGTGAAGCTCTCATTCTAGTCTGGTTTTTGTAGCTTGCATTTATCTTCATTGCTATTGCCTGCCTTTTGCATGAGATTCATAGCTCTACTGTATAATGGTCCCAGCATGAACAATTCTGCAAGCAAAAATGAAAAACTACAAAAACATGTATTACTGTAGAAGTTACAACTGATTCATAGAATGTAAACAAACACACAACCATCTGTAGGTCTTCATGTAAAACTAGTAAAAAAAAATGGTAAGTGCATGTCCTGGTTTTGGCTGGGATAGATAAACCATGACTGTGCAGAATTGGGCAGACAGATTCTGATTGCTGTTAAATTTGTGATTGCAGACGTGTCGGATATTAGCTTTTACTGTATTTTGCCTTACACAACGAATTCAAGGCTATTTGTCAATTATAGCACATCCTCCTCAGATTACAAGAAACAAGCAATGGACATTCCCCGAGTACGTTCTTCAATATGAATGTACAATCACTAGCCAACATCTCAGCCATCTATGATAGGCTGTTTCCATTTTAACATAAAAGGAATTGCTGCTGACCGTGGCTTGCTGGGGTTACGTGCTTTGTTATATATCTCTTTGATTTTTACTTTAGAGGCTCAGCTATTAAGAATATCAGGCAATTTTGATTGTCTTCATCGTTTGCCCTCTAAACCTGTAATTGAGAAAGAATCTAACAGGCAACTACAGCACCCATCAAACAACATTAAAATCTATTGTAAAGAGAGGGGATGGGAAGAGGGAGTGAGGGACAGAAAGAGAGATCTCCTAGAGCACAGTGTGCCATGTGGGAAATTATATAATCTAGGCAAAGCATGATACAAATATTTCTTCTTTTTTTGTGTGCGTGCGTGAAGGAAAATATAACATCAGCTTCATTCTTGTTCACGCCTCCTCTTCATAAAGCAAAAAACCTGCTGTCCACTGTAATAGAAGAAGGTTCTAGGCATTTTGTGTACTCAAATGCTACCCATAAACAACAAAAAGGCAGCATTTTATTGCATTCTGCCTGGGTTATATAGTCCCCAACGCTATAATATGTTCTCCAGTGGCCTAGATATCAGGGTGTAACTTGGATGTAGATGAAGATCTTTAGTTTTTAATTAATAATACATAGTGCAGAATCTGAAAGGTTATCTATAATTTATGTATCACTGTCTCAAAAGCAGTCATTCATACATTATATATTCAGACAGAAAATTACGTCGCTTTTATTTTCCAATAAAAAGTATATTAAGATGTTACTATGTACCCTCCAAAATGGATCAGTGCTACCCAGAGCTTCATAGCTCTCAAAAATGTCAAGTTCCACTGGGTTCTGTTTGCTACAAGAGGCTGAATGTGCAAAAGCATTACTGACTGAGCATCTCTCCCTCTCTTCTGATGGACTTTTAGGCCACTTCTTGGATACGTGCTAATTTACCCAAAGAGGGACAGATAATGTGAGAAAAAGAAGTTTATAAAAATGGAAGGAAATGATTTAACAATAAGGGGTTTCCAAACTGGACTTAAGAAAAACTGATTATGGTAATATAGCACAAGACTCCTATAAAACAGAGGAAGAAAACAGTCATTTTTTAAATACAAGTTTATGCAAAGCTATTGCATATAAAGCATGTTTAATATTAACAGTCATTCCCATCATGCTGTCCTATTTTCCAAGCACCCACCTACTTATGGGCACTTTAAAAAGTAAAAATAAAAAAATGCATACTGTGTATGCCGAACATGCATACACATTTTGCTTTCAATGCTATATTTTCTCCCCCTCTTTATCAAGCTGCAAAGCCTAAAAATTCTATACTTTCTCCCCCTCTCTATCAAGCCGTAAAGCCTAAAATAGTGATACCAGGCTACACGGTGCAAAGAAAGTCAGTCTCTGTTGCACCTCAGCCTTTGTTATGCCACTTTTATGTGTAAAACAACGTAGACAAGATGCCAGCAGGATCAAACAAGCCCTCCCCTCCTGCCTCAGGTGCCGGGGAGGTCATTTCTGGGTGGCTGGGAGTCCCAGCTATCTGACAGACTGTCTGAACTCATTCACTCCAGGACAGAGGGAAATGAGTCACATCTACACTTGCTTTGCTGCAGTTCCACCACAGCGGATGTGGGACCAACCAAAGTACGAGCTGTGTTTTTTTCAGACTTGCCCCTCTTCCATGTTGTACACTCCTGAAAAAACTGTTCGCTTTTTTTTCCTAAAGTACTGAAATAATCCAGCCTCAACAGAGATTTAGTGCAACTGAGATAAGAAATATTTTCCAACTTCATAAGGGCAAGGAGATGATAAACTAATTAATATTTGTGATGCATCTGGATGTATGATGATTTGTACGTAGTGAGACAGTGAGGTAGGAGATCAGAATTCACAAGACAACTTTCAGCAAAGTGAGAAAAGGAGTATCAACCCACCCAGAAACAAGGTATAAAAATTATCATTTTTTTTAATGTGGATCTAAAGTTGCCATCTGAATTTTATTTCCTCAGTACAATAATATTTTGGAGAAAACAAAACAAAACAGTTCAACATGACCTACAAGCAAACAATCTAGAAGAGAAACATAATTCCTTGAGATTCATACACTTTACTTTCCTTTATGAGCGGAGCCAAGCATTAAGCTGCTCCTGCAGGTATGTCATGGGGGAAAAGACTGGTCATAGATATTTTTGGGTTAAGTCTACCTCTCCCTCTCTCCCTAGCACAACAGAAAACCAGTTTGTGCAGTATGTACAACTAAAATTATCACCTCTCAGAATTGAAATTTGGGGATGGAAGGGCTTTTGAGAGACATTAGTAGTAGACTGAGGTGTTATCAAACAGAACATTTAACTTGGCTAGTCTAAAATCATAGCATATTTTTCCTTCACAATTTGTAGCTCAATAACTAGGATTACCAACTGGCTCTTGGCAGTTATTTTGAAGATTACAGTAATTACACTTCAATGAATTTCTTCATAATCATCTGTTTCTTGGTATAATAAAATTTTAGAATATTACAGTGTATGAAATAGCAGGTAGTTACTACAGAACTCTGAAATACAGCAATCCAAATCCACCTCTATTTGACTTTTGAAATATTATTTCTTAATCTTGTAAACGGTCCACTCTGGTGGTGAACAGTTTGAAATTTATTTTTTTTAATCTCTGCTGCTAATCTTCTGTTTCTGTTCTGTAAATTTGTACCACTAGGTATTTTAAATAATCTCATATGTTTTTCCTCATGGGACTCTAATAACAGTTTTTGCATGATGGTCTATGCTACAAAGTTGTATTTCTCTGATATGAAATCAGTAAGAGGAAACAAGACGCCGAGAAAAAAACCATCTATTTTATCACATTTATCAGCCATTCTAAAAAAAGCTTAAAAAAAGCCCTCCGAAACCTCAAGCTGAGGTAAGTATGAAAAAGAACTGTATCTTTGCAAGTAGTTAACTGCAGGCAAATGGCAATGTAATGTATGCTGAAATTGCTTCTGCAACAGGAACTGTTAGATTTTCTCATTAGTTGAAAAGTAAAATATTGGCAAATTAGACTATAATTTCAGCAAAAAACTCTTAGGTCACATGGTCTATTTCTTCTGTTCTGACAGGACTGAGCTGTTCATTTTGAAGTGTTTTGTACAACCTGGTTTTGAGTAACTCCAATTAAAAAGTGAACAAGATAATTCCAGTGAAAGGTTCTTTATAATTCATTTGCCACCTGACAAGTTGTCTTCGAAAACTACCACAAAGTACTTAAACTTCATGCTATTAGAAAATATTCCTTAATAGACATGTTATTGGTTTCTTCATACTGCTTCAGCTGTATCTGAAAAGGAATTTCTTACTTGAAGAATAATGACTATAATCTGGACTAAATTAATTCTATGGTCAATGGTCAAAGGTACACACATTACTAAATTAACAGGAAGAGGCTGTAAATCAACATTGTTTTAACAAACCATTACAGTACAATAATTACTTTCTGAAAAATTACAAGTAGTCTTCAACAAATCAAATGTCAGGACTGCATAACGTTACATGGCTACTGAGAAGAAAATGATGTCACCTTAGTCTCTCAGGAACATGTCATCAATAAGAAGTGAATGCTGACTATTGGTCAGGAACTATAGATCACCTTTGCTCTGGTTTCATTATTGGATATCTCTCTTTGCAATCCCAAACATTGAAGTCAATAGCCTCATTGGTTTTAAATCTCCACATGTTGCTACAATCCTATTAAGTTGTCTTAAATCAGTCCTTCCCTGTTTGCAACACATACATTCGCTATTTTTCAAGAATGCAATTCAACTGTCCCTTTCCTTTATCTTCCAGACCATTCTTAACAATTGATTTTAAAGAGAAGCCAAGCATTACTCCTGTGTGGTTCAAGCAGTCACTACTTTGCTAGACATACTGGCAGATATTTTACTAATGTGAAAAGAACATACAATGTTCTGTACAAAAGAACATATGATACAAAGGAAGAAAGAGTGATGCATAGGAAGGTGTGTCCACGGACTTTCCTCTTCCAGACCATTCTTAACAATTGATTTTAAAGAGAAGCCAAGCATTACTCCTGTGTGGTTCAAGCAGTCACTACTTTGCTAGACATACTGGCAGATATTTTACTAATGTGAAAAGAACATACAATGTTCTGTACAAAAGAACATATGATACAAAGGAAGAAAGAGTGATGCATAGGAAGGTGTGTCCACGGACTTTGAGGAGAGCGAAGAGGGAATAAACCTGACTTGCATCAGCCAAGAATACAGCCCAAAGACAGTGAGTAATCTAGGTCTAACAAATCCAGTATGTATGCGTCCACTGATGTTTTCAGTGAAGGGAAGAAACACAGTATTCTGCTAGCGGGGGTCTGAACTGACTTGAACAACCATTTATCGTCTTTCTGGTCATTCCTTTGTTTGTGGGTTGCATATGGGAAGACAAACCAGCAGTTCATTTATGACCAAGCTTTACTTCTAATCCATAAGCCACTCCGTTGACTATTTAATGGGATTTGAGTCCAAATCAATTCAATGTAAATTTTTCTAACATCCTGTTGGGCACTGCATCAAGTGATTTATTAGCGGGGTAGTTCTTCAATACTTTTTGAAGTAGAAGGTATATTTAAAAAAAAATCTAGAGGTAGATTTTCAAATAAAGGTATAAAACAACCATGATGGCAGGCATTAAAAATTCATATTTACCAACAATTACCGTAAGACATGGACAAGACACATCAGGTATTACCTTCCTAAGTATGTAAGAGTAGCTTGCTATATAGCATTATATTGTGGCATTGACTTTCTTATGCTGTAAACGGCTTTTGAACTGGTTTCTAATCACAACATGATTAATTCAGTTTGCTACCACTGAAGGCTTAAATGTCACCCAATTCATAGATTTTTGTTAAGCAAAATCTTGAAGATTAATGTGACCTGTACATGCATACCAAAACTTAAATCACCATAACAGGTAATTCTACATGAAATTATATTCCATAGATGGGGGGTGGAATTCATTTCTACTCTCTGTTATACTGGTAAAGAGACTTTATTTTAAATCCACACAGATGTAGAAAGTATCTGAAGTTTCTTCAAAACTATACAAAACTCTTGTGACCACCAACGACGCTATAGGAAGAAACAGATTTTTGTTTTTATGTAAGAATGAAAGTAAAGAATGACACAAATCATTTTCATGACATACTGGCAGTGCTTTTATGTTCCAGGCCACCTATTTTATATTCTCTGTCATTATTTATTTA
>NW_008794665.1:5505787-5506678 GCF_000699145.1 Aptenodytes forsteri
TATTTATTTATATTTTTATTTATTTATTTATTTATATTTATTTCACCTCTGTCATTAACGAATTTAATCATAATGGTATTAGAGAAAGAAGCTATTAGATTTGTTTCACTTGAGCCATTTCTTTCCTTAACTGACAGTGTTACTGTGTACAGTAACATTTTCTTTTGGACTCATGTTCCCTTCTACATCTGCTTTATTATTATTTTAGTAGGCGTGAACTTAAGTAACAAAAGGAAGGTCTCAAGCACTATTTTCTTGCTTTCTTGAAAGCTATCATACAAACTGAGTAAACACTCTTAATTCTTTGATATCTCTTCATAGGATTTAACCAATATTTAGAAACATGTCATGTACCTAGTTTCTCCTTTTTTCCACTAGACAAGTGGACACTCAGCTAAATCCATGTTAATTCCTACAGTAACATCCGATATTGAAATGAAGTATCTGTGTGCATGGGCAGATAAACTAACATGACTACAGCATGAACCTAAAAAAACCCACATACATGCAAACCCCTGCTAAAATACAAACAGCATCATCTGAAATGCAATACTCCCAACTGCTTATATTAGCGATTATAGCAATATTGTCTGTATTGTAGTATAACCTAGCAATACGACGACCTTGCAGACGACACCAAGTTGGGCGGGAGTGTTGATCTGCTCGAGGGTAGGAAGGCTCTGCAGAGGGACCTGGACAGGCTGGATCGATGGGCCCAGACCAATTGTATGAGGTTCAACAAGGCCAAGTGCCGGGTCCTGCACTTCGGCCACAACAACCCCATGCAGCGCTACAGGCTTGGGGAAGAGTGGCTGGAAAGCTGCCTGGCGGAAAAGGACCTGGGGGTGCTGGTCGACAGCCAGCTGAACATGAGCCGGCAGTGTGCCCAGG
>NW_008794665.1:5507145-5510761 GCF_000699145.1 Aptenodytes forsteri
TGATCTTAGAGGTCTTTTCCAACCTCAATGATTCTATGATTCTATGATTCTATGAATATTATCAGTGGATTTTACAATGAAAGCTGCAAGTAAAATTAAGAGCTAATAATGAACTGTGAACAAATCTTTCAAGACCACTTCAAGCTTTTTAACACACAAAAAGATGTTCAAACCGTAGCAGACCTGTAGGAAACAAACATGTAATATATGTAGGAAATTATACCGGCAATGTATTGGATATTAATTATATCCAATCGAGAAGCCACTATTTCAACAATAACAGTATATTCACGAAGGGAAAAACAGTATTAGCAAAAAATTAGTTTTGAGAAGATCAGTGTGAAACTAAAGCTAAAAAGCATTACAGAAGTATATAATTATCCCCAAATGAGTGTTATGAATCTAGGATATTTGGAGGTAAGCTTATACCTGAAGTAAATTTATTGAAATTGAAGCTTGAAACTCATATTGAGGACACCCAGACAACTTGAACACAACACCGACGTCATTCCCAAGACATGTTTTTCATGTTTCAACATGGATTTTTTTGTTTATTTTCCCTCTAATATAGCACCGCCTCATGACAAGTGCTGAGGCTGCTTAATAATTTAACTAGTTTTTCCTTGCCTAGAAACAGTGAGTGTTCTTACACCTCCAGCATGAATTATGAATTCCTTGATTTTATGATATATACAAAGTGCAGTCATTAGGAGGGTGAAGAACTGGGGAAACCTAATTCTTCTGCTGGGCTTGTAGAGAAGACCTTGACGTGAGAGACTTCACAGCAAACTTAATTTGTCAGCAGAAGTCTTTGCTGGAAATGGCATTGGCAGTAATATCTAGTCATATGCAGACATTACACCTCACCAGAGAAAACCTTCATGACTCGGCTGGTATAGGAAGTATAAATTGAAAGCAATAACCCTGTAGTTAGAAAATTCAGCTGCTTTGTTCTTAGAAATAAGGCTGCTGGCTGTAGGCCTCGCTATACCTAATACTGTCTTGAGTTGCAAATAGAGACCAGCACCATGCTCACTGTTACCCCTGTTGTTCTCATCGTTCTCCTGGACAGGCCAGGAAAATCCAGTATCATGGTCTCAAACGCTGTGATTGCAGCAACATAGCTCAGTGTTCAAGCAAACACTAGTTCAGCTCAGTAGCAAAGGCTCAGTCAGGTTCAACTGACCCAACATATTCAGCCTAACTGTCATCAAGTGGGGCTTAAAATACACATACCATGACAAACAATCTGCATTACACCAAGCAGTCCTCCTTAAAACTGCCACAATCTTTACCAAGTTTTATCCTCCCTTAAATTGTCATCTAAGAACACAACTCCTGCATTACGTTCCATCTCTATCTTCATTCTCTCAGCAACCTGTCCTAGATGGTCTCCTTCCAGCCTTATCCAGATCACCCTACACTTAGCACCATGCTTCCTTCTTCCCCCCGGACGAGAACACACATTTTGCCCATACCATTGCAAGCCTTCGTGCATGCCATGTGCATTGACCAATGCTCCAGCAAGGCCTCCGTGTGGAGCAGAGCTTCTTGCTTTTGGACTCTGCTGAAGGCTTATCTTTCTATGACTAGTAGAAGCCTGCCTGTTGTTTGGTTTAAAATCTGAGTAGAACAAATCTTATTCTTCCTTTTAGGACTCATTTCCACAGTGCTGGCTTACTTTTCTTTCCTCTCAAAATGTAAATAATTGGCCTATCACAATTCCATTTTGTCCCTCATCCTAACACCCAGAAAAAACTCCTAATTTTGCTTTGTTTTTACTGGAATGACAGAGTTCCAAGTTCCACTTTAGTTATTTTTATATTTAAATACATTTAAACTTAATTATCTTTTTTTCCTTTTTATGAATTCTGGTTTCTACAGTGAAGTTCGTCACAGTTCAGACTGCTAAATCATCCCAACCACATCCAAACACATTATCTAACCCATCTTTTAACAAGCAGCAATCATTATTGCCTTGGCAAAATAGTCAGATGCAATATTTCCAAGTGTTTTATCTTTGACATATTGCTTCCTCCATTATAAGATATCGCCTTCCTGTTCATCCTGCTCATGACTCAAGACTACTGACACTAGCACTGCATCCCCTGTGTCCAAAAATACAGTACTGAAATGACGTATTGCCTAGATATCTGTCACTTCAATGAATGAAACCTGAAGTGAAACATGAGCAGAAAGGAACAATGGGAGGTATCTCAGGCTCTTCCCAATGCACATGTAGACTGACACGACTGGTTCTAGTCTGGATTTTCCCTGTGCATATGTAGCTAGGTTTCCTCTGCGTGGTAGGCCACACCAAGCCAGAAATTCACCAAAACCACTCAGTCATTGGCAAAAGCAAACTGACCCGCCCCCCCCAAACCATACCGAATAAAAAACAAGTATCTACCTGTGTAATGACAGAAACAGGAACAGCTCACAATGGTGCAGTTTTTCACATATTTCAGTTGGACATGGTCCCTGCAGCATGCAAGGGCTTTACAGAAGTAGTTCTTTGAGTCCAGCCTCCTGCAGATTTGTGGTTGATTGCAAACTGTGAGGGTTTTGTCACGCTGAGGCATCTATAAAGACTGCCTCTATGTAGATTTTCCTCTCCCTGACACTGCTTGAATTCACTCTGCAGCCTTTCCTTCAGTTCAGGCAGAGCTGAGCATTTGTCTCCTCTATTTTGGCCACCCACATTCCTGAAACTGATACTTATCACCTTTGAGATATTTAAAACCTTTGACAAATTTCACTAAAATCAGCCACAAGTCATTACAGTTCTGGTAGGGAAGGGGAACATAGAAGTTCAGATGGACAAGAAGCACACACCTATGCCTGAAGTGCAGTCAGACAAGCTTTGCCTCTTTTGGGAACCAAATTAACACTTTTTTCTTCCAGAAGGAACTTCCAGTTTTCCTGTAATCCTATTTTAAGGGGCAACTCCAGCTCCTCCTGGTGGGTCTAGCCTTTATTTTGAACTTGAAAGATGCTACCTTGATCAATGGCGCCCAACTAAATCTGATGGTCAGCATAGCAGTGAGCTGAAGCGTTTGCAGGCTCTCTCACAGGATGCTTTGTCTCACTTTTTTAGGTTTGGTTTCCCTCTGTGCCACGTCAAAAAATAAATATACGGCATAATATAGCGGAGGTGTTAAATGATGCCACACCAGAACACCTTCCTGGCAGGGCACTGAAACTGTGATGCTATGACAGGGATCTCTGGGGCTATCTCCTGGGCGCCCTTCGTCCTCGGTGGGCTTTCCACACAACGCGGTGGCTCCCTGGGATGACCTGGGCTCCCTGCTGCGGCCTCGCACTAAACCCAAAACTCTGCAGAGCTGGGAAGGCTCGACTCCCTCATTTTCTCTCCACAGCCAACCAACCAGGGCACTGAAACTGTGATGCTATGACAGGGATCTCTGGGGCTATCTCCTGGGCGCCCTTCGTCCTCGGTGGGCTTTCCACACAACGCGGTGGCTCCCTGGGATGACCTGGGCTCCCTGCTGCGGCCTCGCACTAAACCCAAAACTCTGCAGAGCTGGGAAGGCTCGACTCCCTCATTTTCTCTCCACAGCCAACCAACGTCGAGGGCTCTTACCGCGTACCGCGT
>NW_008794665.1:5511297-5532029 GCF_000699145.1 Aptenodytes forsteri
GGCTTGGGCGTTTGTTGGTGAAGGGTGGAGGTAGCGGGGTGTGGTGAGATTCCTGTGGAGCAATGGGATGCGCTGCTCCCCAGGAAGTGCCTTTGTTTCCCCAGGTTGTTGTTCAGTTGTCATGTTGGAGAATGGAGAAACCTACGTGAGGTATTCTCTGCTTTTTCTTGGTAAAGCTGTGTGCTTATTGGGTGCATACCCTCTTAGCATGGCTAGTCCAAAAAAAAAAAACCAACCTTTTTCCTTTTGATATTTCAACTCATGTTACCTGTTTTCATGACAAATTATGCCAGAGTTTTTATTGAGGCAGCTGTTCTTAGTACCTCAAGACAGTTTTAGATAACTTTTCCTTGAAAATAGGCCTCAGTTGCAAGTGGTATTCAATGCACCTAATTATTGTCTTGCAGTACACAACAGAACTTTTCTGAAGAGTGGAAAGTCTGGCACCAAAAAGTTAGGAAATGAAAGAACAGAAGTTGTATGAGCAATGTTAATTCTGTCCTACATGTATATCCACTCTGGGATAGTCTTAATTGCCTAATCACATGCTGTGTTATTAATTAAAAATCGATCATCCTTTTTCAGTCTCAGTATTCAGTATGGGATCCAGCCTTATTCTATACTGTACAGCAAAACCCTGCTAGGCTTTGCACAGAAATATTCATTTCCTTATTTATGTTTTCATTGGTGTTTGTCACATTATCTGTGTGCCTCAAAACTGTTAGTGTATATTTTGTTACTCCCTTGGTAGTATTGGAATGTATTATCATCCCATTTACTGGTGGGAAAAAATGATGAAAAGATAAAATCACTTATGAAGGTCACATGTAAATCAGAGGCAGTCCTGAATCTGAACCAGAAACCCCTGACTCCTTGTCTCTGTGTTCATTATTCCCAGTCATGTTTCCTTATTCACAGAAATACTGTGTATTTACTGCTCCCGTTTTCTTCACATGCATTTGCAAGGCTCAGCAACACCTAAATCAAACCAGTGACTGCAAAGCTGGGCACTCAGTAAAGGGGAAATGAAAGATGTGCAGCCAGATGCCAGAGGTTTGACTTGCTTGCTAGCGGGGAGCTCAGCTTTATCTTTGTGACTCTTCTATTAGTCAGGACAATATTTTATTTTCATTTTATGAATGAGAAATCAAGAAAAAGAGATCTGAAGGCCTGACTCTGCAAAGGTGACTCAATGCTTTGGTTTACTGTTCTAGTTCATCATTTTAAATGACTACTTCAGATTTCAAGACAGGTTTTTTCAGAGTACCTAATATTTTGTATCATTTTATAACGTCAAAGTAACCATATTAGATAATTATCAAATGCAGTATTCTAATGACATTAGCATTGCAAGCCATCTCTACCTACTAATCTCATTACACAGATGAAAACACTGTAGAAGAAAGGCAAAGTGACTTTCCCAGCTGTTGTGTAATAAGTTAGTTGTAGATAAAATACCAAAACTCAGGACTGCTTTGCTTTCTACCCAAGGCTGGTTGTAAAATGGATATAGTTATTTTGCTAGTATCTAGCCTTTGATAGATAGGGTTTTCTATGTAGACTCGACTTGCAGTATTGCAAACTTCTTTAAAGAAAAAAGTAGCATGCATGAGCAAACCCACACATTTAATAGCATTTCTAAATATGCATGTACTAGCCCAGTTATTAGGCAAACAGATATTTCTAGATGTGAACGGTCAGTTGTATTCTGATAATCATGGACGTTTGCTTAGTGATCATATTATATAAATGACGGTGTACAATTGTGCATGACCTGGGGACATCCAGTTTAAAGCCTGGCTTTTGGTGAATAAAGGCAGTCAAATCCTGAGTATGCATGTGAAATTGCTGGAGTAATCGCTGAGCAAGTATGTAAGAGCACCAAAGAGGGATGGCCGGTTTCCCAGTTGCTTGCCACCAGTTCCACACATTGGCATTGGCAGGGAAACAAGTAACTGTAGGTTCAGCCAGCAGTGAATATGCTGGCCTTTTACTCTGTCACCATTTGTCTGTCATTTTTTCATGTATTGCTCTGCACAAGCCTCATCCACCCGGGATCTCCATGCATTGACCCCTCTTGCAGTTTTACTGCGGCACCAAACATTTCTTTCCACAGTGAAGAGATCTGTTTTCTCCTGATGGGACACTAGCTGTGAGGTATTGAAGTTGCTTTGGGTGGATTGCCCAAGGCCTAGTTTAGCTCAAATCTGAAAACTGTTTGGGATGCTTGGTGGGAGAGACAGACTTGGTACTTGTCAGCACTTCAGGAAACCCTAGCCTAGATGAACTTCTTTATGCAAATTCCATTAAACATGCTGTGCCTAGTAGAGATAAAACACCTATAATGCATGATCCTTGATGACATCTGTCTTCACTTGAGACAGGAGGTACTGACGGAATAATGTGTTAAGGGCTATGCCATGTTTGAGTTACCACTCTTCTCCATGCTCATGGACATAAATATCATCACTGAGATCTTCCATTGTGTGCTCTTTATTTACACAATGTACATGTCTGTGCCTTCAACTGTTTCTGGAACAGTGTTTACATGACAGACATTCTGTGAGGGAATCTAGCCAGTGAATGGACACAAATAATACTTGATTTTTGTTTTTCTCAAGAATTAGGGATTGCTTGAATTTTTAGTAGCCTTAAAAATTTTTAAACTCCTTCACTTTTAGGGACAAAATAGGTCTCAGACTATGATTTGATTCAAAATCTAAGGGGTCTAGTGGTGGAGTTTTGAAGGAGATTCAGCAATAACATAATATGAATAATTAATATTACTAGTAATAACGTATTAGTAATTGAGTATCAAAGACACCAGTACTGCAAAAGCTGCTGTCATCTGTTTACAGTCTTATTATTCTGAAAGGAAGTTCCTGTTTTTTATTATTGATGAAACATTTTGATATTTCTGCAGTGAGAAACAAAAATATAATATTCAGATATTTTAAAGCTGAAATCTGTCTCCTTAAAATGTAGAAATATAAAACTTCACCGTGGATAAAGAAGTTATTCTGATGTGTACTCCAGATGCAACGTTTTCAGGCAGGTCTGTTGGCTAGAAACTAGAATTTTTATATTTAAAAAAAATACTGTGTGAGGAAAAAGAAAAATGGGATCCATTAAGCTTTGAAACTCAAGTACCTTATAATTAACAGAAAGCTATCATTTGTCTTCAGAAGTGTTGGGTTGCTGATTCAGATTCAAAAGTTGACCCTAACAAGGTGTTTTCCTAATGCTAATCCTCTCTGGTCTCCCTTCTGTTGCAAGCAGTGATTACTGAAGTTTGCATACAAGTAATTGACCACCCACATTTCAAAAACTGCATCACTGATGCCACAATAAAGGTGAAAGAAGGAGCAGCGATCTCAGTTTCTGAAAAGAAGAACGTTTGTGTCCAGGGACTCAAGAACCACATTGTTACTGTTTTCTTGTCTGTATATCTCTTGAAGCTGGTCTTTGAGCATTTGGTTAGCTTATATACTCCTTATTTGCTTGTAGGTAATAAAGAATGTTTTAAGTCCTCTAATAAGCTTAAGTGCCACAATGCAAACAGCAGCAACAGCTTGTGATATAATTACATTCTCCTGGGAGGTCCAGTCATTTCTGGCTATCATTAAAAAAATAAAGTTGCCCTGACCTTTTGTATAAATTAAAATCAGACTGTTGCAATGTGATCTGTGATAAACAGCTAGGTTTTATTAAATGTAAACAAAAGTAATAAGTTCAGAATGGTATTTTAAATATCCAGGCATTTTGAAACTGCTGTGAAGATAAGAAGGGAGTCACGAATACCAAGATCTAAATTTTAAACTGGGATCTGTTTCATGTGATAATATTGATGATTATTTAGTGTTTATTGGCTCCCTGCATAGTAAGAAAGCAAGGCTTTTTATGAAGCCACAGAGTATAATTTATGCTATCGCGGGCCTGACAGTTAAAGCAAACTGGTCTTAAGCAGTCCCATCATTACTTTGTTTTTCAATGTTTCTGTGACTCTGTGTACAATTAAATAAGATAAGACTTACACATGTTTGACATTGAAATAGTTCAAGCAGAGGTGTAGCTGAGTTTGGAAAGCACCCTTTTGCTTTCAGATCACATGCTTAACAGCTGTAAATGACTTGAAACTTTATACAGGTGTTTATAAATAGGCTATGGTTCATTGCTTCTTGTAAGCTTAGGGGTGATGAGCAGTCATTTTAATTATATGACCAATTGCCAACTAATGACTCTTCATTATTGCCAAATATTACACACTATTAAAAACAAATTTACAACAGTAAGTACAATTCATTTTAGTAGTATCTTGAAATCACTTTTACGATAAATGAGAACTCACAACAAATCTATAGGAAATACAGTTACTACCTGAGTATAGCCTACTTGGAATATCAGCATTCAGTGATACTCAGTTACTACTTTCACTGGAGAATGGTGTTTTACTGGTACACCATCTGAGCATTGATTCAGAGAATTCAAACCCTGAAGTACACAGTAATGTATACTGCGATTAGAAAAGGAAAGCAAACTTCCTTCTTCCTTCCTTTTTGATCATGAAGATAGTATCAGTGTACTTCAAAAATGTAAGTAAATGACAGAAGTTATTAAAAAAGATGCCAAGATTTTTCAAAAGCATGTAGTGCCAAGTAGTTCCCATTATTTTTAGGAGATGAGCTTTTTTGAAAATCTGGGACAGACAGTCTGTTTGTTTATCTTTATTGAAATATTTGGGATTTTCTCTTCAAACGCTTAGGAATCGCTGTTATGCTTTGCCACAGGTGGATTTGTGAGTACTTTTGAAGTAAAGTTTTGGATGGGTAATGCGGGAAATATGAAATATGGCAGTAAACCTAAATGTTAACTGATCAGCTGCATTGTTTTTTAGAGCCTGTTTGTTTATCTTTATTGAAATATTTGGGATTTCTCTTCAAAACGCTTAGGAATCGCTGTTATGCTTTGCCACAGGTGGATTTGTGAGTACTCAGTCTTTTTGAAGTAAAGTTTTGGATGGGTAATGCGGGAAATATGCAAGTCTGCAGTAAACCTAAATGTTAACTGATCAGCTGCATGAGAACTCTCAGGGCAGTACCTTTCAAATTGTGGGGAAACAAAACATTAAAAGGATAAAAATACATTCATTTATTTCTGTATTTATTATGGCTTGGTTCTGCTGCCTGTTTGTAAAATTGACTTGAACATGGTTCCAGGTAAGAGTGGTATCCCTCTTATTTGTATGTAAAATGCTGGAAAACTATTGTTAATGTTCAGGCACATGTAGAAGACACATTTGTGTCTTCAGATCAGAGCAAAAATTGTTGTGAATACACTTAACTACAGGTTCCACACTGTTTTAAGCAAATAAAATGTAATTCTGGCAAGGGCAGAAAGAGTCAAATATTCAGGGTGCTGTAACAGTGTGAAAAAAGCAAAGGGTAAGTCTTCATACAGCAGTTCTTTACTGTGCAGATAGACCCAAAACTAAATCTAGGGAAAGAATATCATAGTCCTAGCAATAAGAATTCCCTTGGGTGGGATGCTGCACGGAAGGATTTTGTTCTTTTCAGTGTTTATGGTAGTTCATTGAAACTTGTTATGTTATCTTGGTGTTGAATGACTCACTTTAAGACTATGGTAATATTTTAAAAGAAGAAAGATAATAAGATGTCCTAAACTAAACAGCTTGTCCAAGAATGACATAGAAAACTAGGAGTGATACCCAAGATATGTGTCTTAATGCTACAAGACCCTTATCTCTCTAAGTAAAAAAAAAAAAAGGTTGATATCGTAGTAATAATAGTAAAATAGTAATGTTTGCTTTTAACTGGAAAAAAAAAATTCCGAAGCCTGTTCAACTTTTTACAGCCTTTTTGAGCATCTGTGCAGAATTTGGACACAGTGGTGGTTTGCAATGTGCAGTGTGGGGCTTAGCTTTCCTGTCCAGAGAAGCTCTTAGAGGATGCTGAGATGAGAAAGGAGATGGTTTTACAAGCATATGTTCCACCTTCCCAGCGGTCAATGCAGTAGCGGGTTCCTCAAAATAGATATTAAGAGTAGTGGGCTTTTCTTGGAAATGCTGTCTCTAGCATATCCAGCTGTCTTGATGTGCTACCCCATAGTTTTATTTCTACAGCTGAGATCTACGTTTGTATCAAGTACAGATTCATACTGCAATATTTCATTATTGTTATTGATAAATACAATACTGAAATTGGGAAATCAAAAAAGAAAAGCAAGCAAAAGAAAATGGGTGAAAAATTGTTAAAATTTCATTGGTGATCTGTTGGCATTTTAAATATTTCTGTTGCATGCTGTAGGTGTGACGTGCATGTTTGTGTGAAAGTGTGTGTCTATATACCTAAGGATGTTCTTTAGAAAAAGGGAGTGGAGATTTTCATAACTGCTGTTGCTTCTGTTTAAGAACTAGGGACAATTCATGTAAGACACTGAAGCTGAAATGCAATACCTTTGTCAAGTTCCCTATTTTTCCTCTGTACCTACTGGTAAACTTAGTTCAAGTGAGTTGCTGAATCGTGCACATTTTCATAGCTGAAAAAAAGAACTGCAAATGTCTTCCCCCTTTTCCACTAGAATGTCTTAGTAGATGTCTTTATTTCTGAATTCCTTCATCTTATAAAAAAACTTTTCTTCCTCTACCTCTGAAGTCCATAGGTCCTGCACACATTTCTTGTTCTTCTCTTTGTCCTTGTGAAACATGCTCTAGCAGTTTCCTGATTTTGCACATGAGTTTGGGGTAAAGAATTTGCAAGGAATGAGGAGACTGCATTCTCATAAGGTTCTCCATCTTACTCTCTCTATTTAGCAAAACCTCTTAAAACCCAAGCGACTTTTATGGCTGTGTCTGGTCTTTCCGTTGAAGTGTACCGCAGCTTCTGTCCAGCTCACGTTCTTGGGTGTCCTTTCTATGGAAACCAACGTCAGAGGTGGGAAGGAAGAGAGATTTTCATGGATGCCCGAGTTTTGCCCTGACACCAAGTTAAGGTGCAACTGAATAGCGCAGCTGGATCTAGGACCTCATACCTGATCCTAGATCCCCTACTCTAGACATACTGTATTAACCAGATAAAAGCATCTTCTTACAAGAAATAAAGATATTGTCAGACTAAAAGGTAAACAACACCACCCCCCCAAACCTGACTGAGATCCTGCCAAAGGCTCTGTAATGCATTCCAAGTCCTTGTGTGAGAATACACATACAGTTCATGCCTTAACATACTTTACCCTCCAAGTTTCTCAGTGTTGGGGATGTGTATGTGTTCTGTCTCTTGAACAAAGCAAGCTATTTTCCTCTCAAAATGTATGAAGTAATGATATTTTCACTCGCTATTTGTCATTATACTTTCTTCCAAATAAAAAAACCCCCAAATATCACATTTTTTTAGTTGTTCTCTATGGCACGGGGAATGTTAACTCACGAAGAATAAATAATTCAAGTTCGTTTACTGTAGTAAATAAAAAGTGGGGTTTGGGGTTTTTTTTAATACCAGATTAGGGGTACGATTGAAATAGTAAGCATTATTTATTTTCTAATGGAAAATATGAAAAATTCTAGAAGCTTTTGAAAAAAATAGGAAAATGTATGGAATGGCATTTACAAATTGAACTTCTAAGAAATTGAATAATATATATGTTAAACATATTTTCATATAGTGCACCCTTCTATTATTCATCATTTTCATTTATTCATGAAACATTTACAGTTTAAATAGCTGAAAGGAAAAAAATATAGTATGCCTGGAATGAATTGAACAAGGACAATTTAAAGCCATTTGAGGACTGAAAATACAAGTCCCCTTCTTAAGTAATGCTGGTGTCTTCTGTAAAAATGAAAGGCTAAATACAGTACAGGCTTTAAAGCAGTTTAATGCTAATGTGACAGTGGGCACTAAATGAAAACAAGCAGTACTTTTATCAGAAGCCACAAGTGTGGTGTTCCTCTGATTTATTAAGATTTATGTGATTGAAAAGACTTGGGCACTTGCTCTTTGTTAAACTATAATATGCACAACTGACAGAAATCGATTTTTTTAATTGACAAAGCCATACAAACAGCAAAACACATATCTTCTGACTTTGATTAGCTTCCTTTTAAAAATATGAAATACAGTGGGAAACTGGTAAATATGCAGTATTCACTATAAAATCCTTCATCATGTACTGATTTCTCTAAGGTTTTGTTACTAAGATTTTTTCTGAAGTGTTTGTAATAGCATTCACATAATTCAGTTTTGACTGATAAGCATGTAACGCTAGCCAGAAGTGTGTGCTTGAGCATACGTATGAAAAATCCTAAGAAGGTAGCCAATGTAGTTAACAGTGTACAAGCAGGCTGTGTACTTAGAACAACTTCTTCCCATTATAAGCTCAGTTTAGCTGAGCATTTAAGGAGAAGCTGGCTTAATCAGATCTAACACGTTTACGACTTTGGAGCTGACTTTTAAAAAAAAAAAAAGTCCTCTGAAAAATGACTATTTGATCATCATTTCTCAAATGCCTTTTGTTTGTTCAAGGGAACGGAAATAAACAATCTGTGTGATTTATGAGTCTCACTTCACGTTTACTTCAAAGCAAGTTGATTAGGCCTTTAAGTAAACCAGATAGACCACACAACATCTTTATGAGTGTCTAAATGATTTTAACTATGTCCAGAAAGTAACTTCTAGCAACTTACTCTTACTTTTAATATCTAATGATAATTTACATTTCAAATTTATCTGAATCTCTTAAATAGTATTTTTAAAAGGTAGGGCTACATTACCAGAAAATTTAATAAAGATTGAATCAAAGAGTAGAAAAAGTCTTGCTTGGAAAGGATGTTCAATATTATCTAGAAAATCCAATAAAAATACAGAAAATTCAATACACCTTTTTTCCTCTACCAGCCCAAGATGTCTGCTACTACAGCATTTCACTGAATCTCCAATTGCTGTAGACTTCCTCCCTGTAAAAATGTAAGGTTAATCCCCCAGCTAGCGTGTGTCAGAATAGGTCTATTTAATCAATGAAGCCTTGTTGCGGAGCACTATCAGAGGAAATTTTGCCAGTGTTTTTAATCAGAACTTTTTAAGGTTTTCATACTTGCATTCTGTTTCTGTAACACCATAATCTTACCATCAAAACTTACAAATTTGTTTCTCTCCCTTATCAATTCTGTTCCCTGTTCAAGATTAACCATTTTAGAGGAGGCCAAATAGATTTGGCCTTGAATGCATGAAACAGTCTGTAATGATTGAATTGGAGAAAAGATATTTTCTGTGAAAGTTTAAGGCAGATCCTACAGTTTGGAAACACAAGTATTTTCTGTTTACAGGGTACATTCAGGACAGTTTCATTTTAATTTTCTTGTAGCGCTCTTGCCAAGCTATTGTCAGTTGGTTTTCTACGGGAGTTTAAAAACAGCTCTGTTTCATTGGGAAACGTGCAGCCTGTATTTCAACACTGAAGTTTATAGAATTCATTAAAATGGCAATTCATACTCCTGTATTTTATCTTGCAAGTAAATAGTGTATACCATAGATTTTGTACTCCCACATGCTGTTAAGTCCATACTGTTCACTGTGGTTGACATGTATAATAATCATTATTCATTTTGTACACAACCTCTTCTTTAAAACATGCCTTAAATAACGTCATAAAAAGGCAGAACTATCCTTTGAAGCTGTGACAACTCATTCATTGGATTTAACATTTTGGAGACTTCTGTGAAAAGCTAGTCCTTTTTATCGGAAATCAAGGGTTGAACGTTAACCATATTTAAAATATTATAAAAGTCAATTATACTATTTTATTTCTCTCACCACACTTATGTCACAGTTGAGCACTGTAAAATTTAAATTGCCAAAATGTACATACTCTCCCCAAAATAGTCTGTTTTGCTTAGTATACTGAAAAGAGCAAAGTTTTCACGCTCATCTGGGGAGGGGGCGGGAAAAGGCTTGGCTGAAACAATCCAGTACTGGATAAATGATAGTTAAGAATCTAAGTCTTTATTAAAGCAGTAGGAGCCTTTAGAGGAGTGTTTCCAAACTTAAATTCCTCTCTTTTTATAGGTTTATGTTTCTTACTGGAAGATCAGATTGATGAAAAGTTTCACAAGAGGCTTAAGCAACTGTCATCTTTTGAAAATGACTCTTGAACATGTTGTTTTCTTTCTGAATATTTCCGTTCTTAGTATATTGTTAAAGTTGTGTTCGCTGAATTTTGATGTCATAATAAGCATTTAATTTAATAAGTGTTTCATTTTGTTGTAGTCCTAATTAGCCAATCCAGGTACCTATAAGTGCATTAAATACTACAGGACCATATGGCATTGCAGTCTGTACCAGCTATGAATTCAGTGAAAGTGGCTATGTTCAAAAGTGTCGCTTGAGGAACCTGCTTTGGTACAAGTGTGCAACAGTGAGTGGGAGCTCAGATGCATGCTCACGTTACTACAGTTTAGCATTGAGTAGCTGTGGCCAGGTCAGTGAGCACTCTCAGGACTTCGTTTCCCAGATGCTGTAAGGCTACTTCCACACTGGTAAATAGCGCTCCCTACAGAAGGGGATTTGTAGAGGCCAGCAGTAGGTGCTAAGGACCCAAGAGCCATGTGGGGTACATTGAAGGGAGCTTATTTTGAACTCACTCTAGTCTGGTCCTATGGCATTAGCAGGTGGTGCACATTAGGTGTGATTCTGAAGCACATGTTCTGCTTTACTTTCATCTGAAAGGTATGCAGTTTATGTGCTCCAGGGCCAGTCGGTAAGGTGAAGCAAAGCCTGGTAAGTGAGAACAATCAGATGTTTTGTTTTAAAAGTATACTCATGGTCTTAATTGAATATTAATGTTGACTCACTCTAAGCCATATCTGTTGCTGCAAGTGGCAGTCTTCCCTTCCCATTAACTTCAGAGGCTTGTGCCTCATTTTCCCTTTTGTCAACAGAAGTGTTTAGGCAACTGCAAGGCAAAGCAGGCTGGGGAGTTGATCAAAGTGGCGAATAAAAAAGTAAGTTGCCAGGGTGGGTGTAAGCAACTGTATAGTAGAGATGTGTAGGACTGTCCCTTCTGGCAGCAGTGAGATTTTTTTGTGTTTTTAAGGTGTTTGTGCAGTTATAGCAGTAATCTGCAGTAAATGGAAGATGGAGCACGGGCAGTATAAACTTTAGAGGAGGAAATGTAAGACTGCACATTGTATTGCATATCTATACCAAACATGCAATCAGTTATTGCTGAGCAGCTGGCATGCAGTAGCATGTTAAACTGTGGTATCTTGAGGAGTCTTAGATTAGACACTAATAAAATGTACGTACAAAGAGGACGGTGATAGACCTATGACAGCATCAGCCGGTTTTCTTTTAAGATTTTTCTTTTTCTGGATATTCAAGAGGAAAGTAAAAATTTGATTATATAGATTTGGTCAAACAATGAGGGGCTTGATCATGTAAAAGCAGGATGCTTCATAACTCCTTGGTCCTGTCGTGTCCCACTCAAGCTTCTGGGTTTTACTATATTTGAACTACACAGGTTCTCTGTAGTGAAATAAGGTTTAATTTGGTCTCAGAAATGGTTCAGGAAGGATTTGTTTTCACTTTCTATTCTGTACCTTTCTAACTAGAAATGGAAGACAGTGTGCTTGAAAAGCTAAAAGTACCGGTGGGACACTTTTCTTCCAGCTTACATAGTTATGTAGACATAGTTTTCCTGTTCTTATGCAACAGTGAGAATATATGGCAACGACAGTAAAGTATGGTAGGTAGGTAGGTATGGTATGGCAAATCTGTTTGCAAGAACCTGAACATACAGAACTTCCAATTGGTTCATTTCCAGGAAGCAACCCATTTGGTCAAAGGCAGTAGTAGTTATATTAAACCTTTCTGTAGGGGTATCCGCTAGAGGAGATTGATACCCGGGTGACTGTCCAATTTGGTCCTATTTAGGACTGGTAATAATTTGAGAATTTATATTTTGTGGGGGAAAATGATAATTGCTTCCAGGAAGCAACCCATTTGGTCAAAGGCAGTAGTAGTTATATTAAACCTTTCTGTAGGGGTATCCGCTAGAGGAGATTGATACCCGGGTGACTGTCCAATTTGGTCCTATTTAGGACTGGTAATAATTTGAGAAAATGTATATTGTGGGGGAGAAAGATAATTGCATGTGTTAAACTTATACTAAGGAGATACGCTTGCTGGAAAAATGTCTTTTGAATTTTTTGTAAGCATTAACGGTATTTGGGCATTGCGGTTGATTTTGCAATCCTATGGGTGAATTGTGCAAAGGCAGGCTTGCACTCATGTGTCTAACTTGATTTCTTTCTGTCTGATGGGCAGAGATAAAAGTAGTTTGTTATATAGCTAGTGTCTAGAATCTTTGTTTTAAGGCAGTAGAGAGGAAGCTGAGATGGGTTTAATATAGAGAAGTCAGCTCTCTACTGAGGTTGTTGCTGAATGTTTTATTTAGCTTGGTTTCTAACTCACTGTTAGCTGTGTCATTGCTCATTTTATGAAGCTACGCATGTTTATGTAATGATTTTCTACTTCATTTGCTTCCTTCTGCGTGCATCATTAGCATGAATGCTCTTAAAAAGGTCAACACAAAAATATAAAGTGTTTGTCCAACACTGATTAGAGATTTGTCTTGAGGTTGTTGTTATTGTTTGGGGGTTTTTTGGTGACTGTCATGTATTTGTCAGAAAGGGACAAAAGAAATGAGCTGAAACCAGAGGACAATTTCTTCTACAGCCTCATAGCTTAGACATGTTATACATCAAAGAGAAACTGCTTCTCACACTTCCTTTAATTTCTGGATGAACGCTCAAGTAAATGAGATGCATAAAAAATGGATTTAAAACCAGTCTGCAAAAGCAGGAGAAGATCAATCCATGTGATTTATGTGGTGTCAGAAGCCCTCCCTGGATACTCTGCTGACTTGTGGCAAAGGAAACATAATAGTTTTAGAAGCCTAGAGAAGTGCGGGTGAGACACTGGAACAGGTTGCCCAGATAAGTTGTGGATGCCCCATCGTTGGCATCGTTGGACGGGGCTTTGGGCAACCTGATCTAGTGAGAGCTGCCCCTGCCCATGGCAGGGGTTTGGGCTAGATGATCTTTAAAGGTCCCTTCCAACCCAAACCATTCTGTGATTCTGTGACTGCTTTAAGAGAGTTCTATCAGACAGATTTCTTGTGTCAATGATAATCTGTAACTTAGGAACTGTTGGGATGTCATCTATGGTTAATTCAGTGTATTTGACCACATTACAAATGCAGGGAACACAGAAATCTCTGAGCAGAAATTGCAATAAGTGGTGATATTTATTGAAAAACATTGTCATATAATGGTGACTGATGATCAGTGTCTGCCAAGTCCCTGGTGTACAAATTACACTAATTAATGTGTAAGACATCTTACTTATGTTTGATACAGCAGTGCTACTGTGTGACCTCCCCAGATCACAGCAGTTGGAACCACAGCAACTTGCCCAAAATGTTATTTCTTGCAAGATCAGTGCTTTCTGTTTTATTGTATATGCACTGTTTTCTGACGTATGTTCTCTTGTGATAGAGGTAAATGTACTGGATTTCATGAGACTGTTTCCCCTAGCACTAATTAATATCTGCAGAACGTTTTCCATTTTCTGTTTCTTATTTCGAAGGAACTAGAGATAAGAATTTGTGAGAAACTGAAGTAACAATGGAATCAAAGGTGGCAGAGAAAAAAGCAACAGAAGGCAAAAGAAAAAGCAAAGAAGTTGACTTTAAACGAGCAGAGTTTAAATGTGATCATAAATCCAAAAATCCCTGACATAAGTCAGGATGGGCACATCTAGAGAGATCCTGATAAGAGAAACACTGGCAATAAAAATTAAATAAATAAATAAAAGGACACTTTGGTCTACCCTAACAGTGAAATTTCAAAATTGAAGTTTTTAAAAATGTTTCATGTTTATAGAACTATAGTTATAGTGACAGTCTAAGGGAAAGCTTCAGGTGGTGGTTGTTTCTAGTAGCAATAGCATCAGTTAATACAAACTTGATACAGCTTGTTCAGGTTCTCATGTGACCTTGAAGACTTGTTCCACAGCAATCGTAAAGAAAGTAGTGTATTACTTCAGCTCTTTATACTGTCATTATGGTATGTTTTTCTCTTCATGATTTGTTTGTGTCTAAAGCATTTCTGAATTACCTGTTTGTATTCTGCTAAAATCTACCAAAGGTGCAATTTGCTCTCAAGGAAGTGACTGTAATGACACAAAATTTTGCCTCATTGTGATGGTGATAAAGGACAAAGCGTACCTTGAAATAGAGAACTGAGTTCTGACCTCTATATCCCATGTTAGTGTTTAGTCTTGTTCACTAGAAATGAGAGCACCTGTCCATCAGTAGGTATTCAGCTGTGGATGGACAAGGCCTCCACAGGCAAAGATATTGTGATAATGATTACATTTGCGTATATATTCACAGGACAGATCAGAGAGAGAGGCCTAAACCAGGGAATAAGGCCATATCACTCTTCAGGAGAAAGAGCTTTTTGGGCATAATTTTAGCTTTGTCAGGTTTGATAGTCGGGTATCTTTCTAGTCTACCTGGGTCAGGTCCATGCTGTGGGAAGGTACCCCAGGAATTTACTTGGCTCTGTGTTCCCATTGTCACTGTAGGGAAGGTCAATGGAATTTCTTTACAGAGAAAGTCCACAAGATCAAGTCTAATCTCATCCCATTTGTAGGAAAATTGTTCCTCTATGTAGAACCTAATTTTGCCTGCTCCAGACCTCACTAAGCTTAGTAAGAATAATGATGAAGACATGAGGCTTGATTTTATACAGATAGAGCAAGTAGTTTTTTTCACACACAACTTAGCAATTAGCGACAGAAGGTACATAAATGATGAAAATGTTCTTATTATGTGCTAGTTAAATAGGCATTTGAGAATAGGAGTGCAGCCGCTCTGCTGGCTGATACAGTGATGGCAAGAATGTCCCATGCTTTAGGATAATTGCTTTAATTGAAACAGGTGTGCCACAGCGCTGCGGCAATTTAGCTACTTCGTGATCTCACTCTAAAGTTTACAAGCAGGCTTTTATAATTTTCATTTCCATTAGTGGAATGTCTCTGAGAAGCAACATAACTTACTTGAAAACATTTTCCATTATCTGCAAGTAGTTCTAAAGTGCTTTCTGCTGTCCTTCCCACGATGAATCCATTTTGGCTTGCTTCAGGGGATTTGCCTTGCAGAATTCCAGCAACCAAGAGCTAGAGATGCATTTTGAGATACATTTACTGGATGTGTGTCAGGTGCGCTGACTGGGAAAATCAATGCCTTCTGGATGGGTGAGGGGCAGTTCATTATGCTAAGGCCGCTAATTAGTGCTGAATTAAATGTTCTCATTCTGTTTCTAAATGTTAAATTGCAGGGGTTGTTTGAAGTGCTAGTGAAAATTTTTCCGTAGTTCCATATTATATCATTTTAAGTGATCAGGGTAAGCAATATGAAGAGATGAATGGCTTAAACTTTGTGAAAAGATTGCAAAGGGGCCAAGAGACTACATGTCTTTTGTTTCTGGAGTCTCATTTGAACTGGTATGTATGCTTGCCATTCTCATCCTACATACAGCCCAAGTGGAAATGAATCTTCTTGAGATTAGAAGAAAGGTTTTGCAAATCTCTGAGCAAAGATGGGAGTCTGGGTCTCTTACGCTTCCCTACGTTTCTCATGCTCCGTTTTCTGTCACTGTGTCATGACCCTTGACTTCATCCTATAGGGTGAAACGAATGTGGGGGAAAGGGAAAGCAGAGGAGATGCCTCAGAGGGAAAACAGACATTTTTCAAATCCTAGCGATTTTAAAAACCATGGACTTAAGACTCTCTAGATGAAGAAGGCATGTTCCTGTGGAATGGGAACTCATAGGAGAATGTTATGCATTCACCTTGGGTGACATTTGATTTGGACAGTGAAACTGGAATCTTAAGATACATGAAAGTCTAATCAGATGAGTGTGGTTGACTTCTAAAGTCTTGAATTTCCCTACCCTGGCTCTCCGTGCCTGGAAAAAACTGCTACTTCTTTTTGTGTAAGTTTTTAGCATGGGAAGATACTCATGGTAATCCTGGAGAGTGTAGTCTGCTATTCACAAAAGAATTAAAGATGCAATAGATGTCATTCCTTATTGCTTATGTTGCCCCAATTTTTCATCAATATATTATGAGAAAGTGAGCAAGAACTTCCATACTGTACTTTTCCACTTCTCCTTTGAGATATTCAGCAACTGTACTTATTTTAACAAATTTTTGCTGATGGACAGTATCTCATTACATACTGACAGAGTGCATACACTTCTTTCTCTAATGTCTTTCCTTTTAAGACTGCCATTTGGAAAAAAAACAAACAAACAAACAAAAAAACCCCAGAAAACCTCCCCTTCCCCAAGTGAGGACATCTGTGACAGGAAGAAATAAAAGGGATGAATTTTTTTTCTTTCTTTAGCAGTTGATCCTCTCCTTTCTCAACATAGTGTTTGAAACAATTTGAAAGGAAGTTTTCTTCACACAGATATCAAAAACTAATGCGATTGAGGCAAGGATTGTAAACAGACTTGGATTACTTTTTCATTAGGGCTGACTGTGGCAAGCTTGTTGTGTGGTTACAGGAATTCCTGGGCAGCTGAGTGAAGAAAGGGAATGACATTGTTGTGTTCCAGTACCCTAACTGGAGAAGGCTGCGGATGACCCCAAGAAATATGTTGATCCATCTTTTAGTTAAAACTTGGGTAAACGTTGGTGTTCAAGTGTCACTTTTTTTTACCAAAGCATCTTAAGGCAGTGGGACTGTAGAGCCAATTTTTAAACCCTAGCCTAATTGAAAGCAGCCTTATTTAAGTCAAACAAAGTATGTTAATGCTGATTTGCTGGAAACAACTGTAGTAAAATGCAGATATCTAGAAGTAAAGCACAACATCTACAAACATCAAGCCTCTAAAAGGCAGGGAATAAGTTGGTATCTGTGCAGAGGACTTGCTTTTCTGAATCTAGGAGTGTTATTATCAAAGATGAGTGTTACCAAGTATTCCTTGCTCACTTCTAAACACACAGAAACTATCTTTTACAAGATTGCAAGATTCATAAACTGAGGTACCTGTTTAAGAGTAGCCACCAGCCCCAAATCTTTGATTTGTGTCCTTTGTCTTCCTGATGTGTTTAGTGTATTACAGAGTTCTTAAGATTTCCTTTCACTTTCTAATATACTTGCTTTTTTTTCTCTCCATACTTTTAATTGTTGCTGTAAAAAAAAAAAAAATGTTCTTTTGCCTTATGTATGCAAGTTCTTGATTCCTGCTTGGTCACACTAGTCTGCAAAGATGTTCTTGTCTCATTTGGTTCTCATAAGATTCAGCAGGTCTTTTCAAAGAAGGCTTCAAATGGCATGTTTAACGAGATGTACTTTTTTGGGCAACCACACACTGGTAACTAGAGAATAGTTTTGCTTGTCAGAAGAACCATTTCAGGTTATGGATGACTGCATAAATTCTCTTACTGTTTCTCATTGCTGAACTAATAATACATTTTATTTCTACCTTTGAGTCAGTTTCCAAGTAGGAGTACTTGAAGCATGACTTAATTTTGTCAGGATGTGATAGTTTCTATTACATTAACTTTCAAGGGAACAAAATTCATCTCAACTTACATTATATTCCAAGTGCAGTAACTTCAAAGAAATATTCAGTGAGAGATGAAAATAATGAAGGGGGGAAAAATCTAGTTAAAAAGTTAAGCATTGTTACTGTGTATTCAGTATTGGGTAGTGTTGCATTAAAGCTAGACTTCAGCTTTTGTTGTTTCATTTTAAAATTATACTGTTTTGAAGGCAGAGTTTTGGGCGAGCTTTAATTTCCAAGTAAGCTGCATTCAAGCATCTACATCTTAGTAAAATTTCTGAAGGCAAAAACATTGTGTAACAGGAAAAAGCTAAAGGCACATGGAGTAGATTTTAGATAGAGGACTTCATAACTATTCCAGGGGTAAACTTTGACTCTACATTTAAAGTCATGCAAGCATTTCAAAATAGTGATATTTCACCTTTTAATACAATTTTGGGGAAGTAAGGTGCAGGTCTTGCATTCCTGCTTAATATCAAAGTTAACTCTCAATATAGAAGGCAGATCAATGGCAGAAAAAAAACCAAACAAGCATATAATTCAAAACAAACCCACATTTGGTTTCCCACAGGTAACTTGATAGCACTAGCTGCTTTCTTCAAACCAATAAACATTGCACCAAACTGCAGCACAAATATCTCACTTGTATGAGTCTCTCCTCAAAAGTGTGACTCTTCCCTCTGTATATAGATAGAAAAGATAAATTGAATATGGCAGCCATATTAAATGAAAGTTTTTAATGAGATGTATGTTGCAGAGCCTTTCTTCCATCGTGTGGTGTTAGATATATTTCACTCCCTTTTCTTATACAAATAAAGCTTTCTTTCTTATATATAAAAATCAATATAGTTAAAAAGAAATGCAGTCGAGCCTTCAATAAACATCTAAAACCTCTTTCTCATTCACGCTTAGCTGAGATCAAAGCTGCGGACTTAGGTGCAGATATACCATATGAAAATAGAATTAATTCATCTTCTTTTATAATTTCAGTGCAAATTCCTCACTTTTATCTTTAGAATTTCTTGAGCACTCAAGCCTTGTACTGTCCATTTGCACAGGGGTGAACTTCATACCTTATGTATGTTTTTATTATGATTATTATCATTAGCTCTTTAAGACTATTTCTACCGAAGGACTTCCTCCTCCATTCCCAGCGCACAGGGAGCTCTTCAACTGTGCCTGAATGGTTGGGTCCAGCAGTTCTTTCCTCCTCTGGGATATGGGAATGCCTTTTGGGTGCTTCCAGTCTGCACAGGGATGAGGCGCAGTTGTGCACCATTCCTCACCAGTGTTCTCCTTCTACATGGAGAGGTAACTTAGGCTCTTGGCCAAGTGGGTGCTGTGGAAGACACCAGCGGATCCTTCTTCTGCACACCAAGATTCTGTGAAGCTATAAAAAAATGTTTTTACCATTCAATTTAAACATGCTTTTTTATCTCTCCCTGCAATTCCACTTAGCTATGTCCTTACCCAGGTCCATCATAATGGAAATGCAGCTGAGCATGAACTTAAAATGAGACCTTTTAACTTAAAGATTGAATGTGAACTTTCCATGCATATCCGAGGTAATCTCAAGTGAGATTATTTTATTCTTCCCATACACTGTATCAAGGAACTCCTACCCTGTATATAATTTTGGGTTCCTCAAAAAGTATTTTGAAAAGACAGGAGAGTTCACAAAAGTGCAGAAAGAATGGTAGGAGTTCTACAAAGCCTCTCCTGTAGTGGGAAGAGTAATAATCCCAGTTTACAAACTGTAATGAAGGCAAGGCTAAGAGTCACTTCATGAGAGTCTTGAAGACCTTGGGGGACAGATTTCTGAGAGCAGATACTTCTTTAAGCTTGCAGAAATAGATAAAATTATATTCTGTGGCTGGAAGTTGAAACTAAGAAAATTCAAACAAAGTATAGAGAATGAATTCTTAAATCTTCATGGATTAAGCATCCTCTTTAAATCTGCATTTTTAAAGGACCACTACAGTGCTTTTAGTAAATAGGGACTGAAAATAGAAAGTACTTGGGTCAGACTGAAAGAGCTTCTGGCCTTACAGCTCTGTTAATATAATTTCTTCTTTTGAAACTGTGCAGCAAGCTTTATAGCTTTTTGTTTCTACTTTTTTTTTTTTTTTTGCATGAGTTATGGAAAATCAGATGAGATTCTGAAAACAAATAACATTGCAGCAAGTAGGTTTCTTACCCTAGTGTCATAAAACACATAACTTTGCTCTGAGTTAAATGAGAAATACACTACTATTTATTTTTACAGTTAAACTTCAGCATTTCAGCAGAAACAGGCATTTTTCAGAATGCTTTTGTCATGGAAAATGTAGCGGTCACCTTTCCAAATACATTTTGACAAATATTACCCTGCTCTAAAGTATTGGTCAGGGTCAGTCATCTTGAAATATCATCACCCACTACCATATTGAGCATGGCCCTATATGATTTCCTATGACAGAAAAGTTTTTGAAAGGATGAGTATTCACAAATGTTTAAAAGATGGCAGCTGTCCTCCAAGCAGTTTATAGACATATAATGAACTAAAGAGACTAAGCTATAGTGTCCCTATTCTACAAGTTTCAGTCAACCTTCAGCTGGGTAAAATTTGTTTGAAATAACTCCTGAGTAAAGAATGAATGAACAAAATTTAGAAATAGTTTCTTCTAAAAAGAAGGGAAGTCCAATAATTAAAGCAGTAATCCTGGACTGGAGATCTAGGTTCAGCTTCTTCCTTTGTACAAGGACTTACGTGGGACCCTTGACAAGCTTTTTATTCTCCTTAGCTACATCTGTACTATGCTTCCAACAGTGCATCCCACTATCCAGATCAACTGTGTGCCCAAGAAACATTTTAACTCTGTGTGTGCCTACCATTTCCATATCTCTTGATATTCTGTCGTGGTTTAACCCCAGCCGGCAACTAGGCACCACACAGCTGCTCGCTCACTCCCCCCCCGGTGGGATGGGGGAGAGAATCGGAAGGGTAAAAGTGAGAAAACTTGTGGGTTGAGATAAAGACAGTTTAACAGGTAAAGCAAAAGCTGCACACGCAAGCAAAGCAAAACAAGGAATTCATTC
>NW_008794665.1:5532434-5579521 GCF_000699145.1 Aptenodytes forsteri
CACAGAGTCAAGGCCTTTTCTGCTTCTCACACCACCCCGCCAGCGAGTAGGCTGGGGGTGCACAAGAAGCTGGGAGGGGACACAGCCAGGACAGCTGACCCCAACTGACCAAAGGGATATTCCATTCACAAAGAAGCAGCTTAGATACTCACCTGCAAAGAAGCTCTGGTGCACTGCAGACAAGTGTCAGTCAGGTTGCCTGACCCATCAGGTACCTGGGAGACACAGTGAAGTTCAATGGAGGTAAAGTGCAGCAGCTGTATCTACTCCCGAGTCTCTTATTGTTGCTCCACAGGGCTGTGATTGTGAACTACTCCAGGGGTATTAAGCTACCCTGGCATTTTAATGTATATTGTATTGGTTAGCAAATCACAGTTTTTTATGGTTTCACAGAATCACAAAATGGTTGAGGTTGGAAGGGGCATCTGAAGGCCATCTTGTACAACCACCCTGCTCAAGCAGGTCCACCTAGAGCCAGGACCATGTCCAGGCACCTTCTGAGTAGCGCCAAGGAGGGAGATTCCACAGCCTCCCTGGACAGCCTGTGCCAGTGCTCACAGTAAAAAAAAGTGTTTCCTGATGCTCAGAGGGAGCCTCCTGTGTTTCAGCTTGTGCCTGTTGCCTCTGTTTCATACTGTCACCCTAGTAACACCATGGAAGAGTATTAGTCTTCTTACTAGCATCATGTTTTACATCTTAAAGGGAAATCAGAACTAAAAAAATGTAGTTCTAGATTTATTTCTGTCAGGTTCGTAAGTAATTTTGTTAGAATAAGGACAGTAAAGAAAGATCACTAACGACTATCCGAATACCATGCTGCCAAAATATCCTAAACATACCAATCCTGTTTCTAATGAAGTCAGATCATGTCCAGTGTTCAAATATATATTGTTTACTACTGCCATTAAAAGCTAACTGTTGCATTTTTAATAGTATCACCTATTTGTCAAGAATCTAGGAGTGAGCAGAATGTGTGAATGTGCTCTGCTTTCTACACTGCAATTTCAGTATTATTCTGAAATACTAGTTGATGCTATTCTAAACATAAAATATTCTGAGCTATTTTACCAGCATTTCTGTGGACGATCTTTCTGCCTTAGTCTAGAAATAAGCAGATGGTTGTCATTTCAAGGTGATGAGCTGTCCTGTTTCTTCAGCACCTCAAGTTTTTAAGAGGGGGGGAAACTAACGATCTGTCTTCTGATATTTATAATGGATTCAAAATGCATTTGAAATTACTTTTTTTAATGTTTTTTTCTCTCTAGAAAATACGAAGGATATTCTCGTGATATATGAACAAGAAGCAGAAGAGTGGGCTCTGTATTTAAAATGTCTTTTTGGACACATAGTGAACGAAGGAGGAATCTTACTCTACAATCTAGAGACTTCGTCTTTCAAGCACCAGGAGCTATTATCTTTACCCTGTTATAAATGTAAACTCCTGATACTATCGTGTGGACTTCTTCACTGCCTGAATCGAAAGAGAAGTTATTTTCTGGAGCAAGTTCTAAAACCTCCAGATAATGTGGTGATTCTACTTTGTGGGGTGGAGAATTCAGAGATTCTTTATGAGATACTGACCTTAGATGGAGGCAGCAAAGAGATTTCCACTGATCAGGAACCTGAGGAATATATCTCTGTTGTTACTGGAATTATTCAACCAGGTAATCTACAAATGAAAACTTTGTATGATTATTAAAAGAGTTTTCTTAGCTGTATTAATATCATTTGGAAGAGAAAAAAGTGATAATTCAGATTTTCTGGAGAAATTCTCTCTCTTCAGCTTGGTCCAACAGTTTTAGTTTGATGATGCATTTGTCATTGAAGTGTGATGAAACTGTTGTACTCTTAGTCCGGCTTCATTTTCACAGGGAAGCAGCTTTGAAAAGTCTAAAAGCTGCCACTGGCACCTGTGAACCTACCATCACTACTTCATGGTAAGATTGAAGAGCTGGCATACACTTGTTTCTCTGTTTCCTGAGTTTACAAGTCTCAGAAACTGTACAAAACTATGGGTTTGTGTTTCATCTCTTTCAAAATGCCTTAATGTGACAGTGTATATATCTCATTAGATAAATCTGACAGAGTGAGAAATAATTACTAAGTAAGACCCAGTTTTGTGATGGCATCATTTCCTTTGTGACACGCAAAAGCCATAAGAGTAGACGTTCCCTTCCCCTTTTACCAACCCAAGTAATAAGTCTGTACTGGAAGGACTAAAACTGTCCAGTTTGTATGTGTTTGCACGTCCATGGAAACTACAAAGAAGCATTAATGTAAAAATTAGCACTTCTGGAATGTAAGAAAAACCCCTCTCCTAAGGGTGAGAGGTACTGAAATGGCAAAGTCTGTGCACGTGGCTTAGTTTAACCCAAAGTTTAACTTTGCCAGGCTGCACAGATGAAACCAAGAAATAGCTTTAGAAAGGCAGATGCCTGGGCCCCTTTGGAAAGGCAATGTAAGTTGTGCACAGGTTTCAGGTAGATGGCTGTGTGTTTTCCTTTGAGAGCATATTTACTGTTGCTTCTTTGTAGTCTCTAGGTCTTTTACCTCCTCTCAACTCTTGCTATTTTGTCATTATTTTGTCTGCTAAGCAGAACATTGTGCTTCTGTCTTTGTTACCTGCAAGGTGCCACTTTACAGGAGCTTGTGCTTGAGAAGGACATCCTGCAGTTCAGGAGTTTTACTCAGAAATTAACCAGGTTTTGGATGCAGATGAACAAGCAAGCATATTCTTTTGAACACAGGGGTAGAGAGACCCCAGCTGAGTCAGAGTGACCTAGCTGGATGTCCCTGCTGCCTTGTGCTTGAGCAGATAAGCTTAAGCATCCAGAAGGCTTTCAGACCTGCCCAGAATGTTATCTACACACAGTCTGGCTATATCAGATCAGTGCTTTCAAAACTAAGTTTTAGATTCCTCCTTCCCAACCATCTCCTGTTCTAACATTTCTTGCTGTTCAGTATTTATTAACCTTTTCCTCAGTATATCTTTTTCTAAGCGTGTCTCAGACTTTAAATTTTAGAGCTAATTACAGTTGCCTGGTTTGGTTTCAGGAGGTAATGTTTGCAATTTGTGACTGTCTGATATGTAGCTTCAGATTGAAGTTCCTTGGCAGCTCTTTAGTGGAATGAAAACAGTGGGTCTATACTATGTGTTTGTGTATATATAGGAAGGAACTGGGCCCAGAGACAGTTGACTCACACACAAGAAATTGCAAACTTTTCTACAAAGACAAACAGTTCCCTAGAAGACAGATGATGGTTCTTTGCTTAGGTCTGTGCATTCACAAAAATATTTATTGCATCTGCCCTTGGGATTTTATTTACATTGTAATATCAGGTGACTAATAGGAGCTCAAATGATCTTTTCTTTGGCAGTGGTCAATATCAGCAACTTCAGAGACAAGTACAAAGCTGAATTAATGAATGGTTGTTGAAGGCCTCAGTCTCAGTGTGTACATCTTTACAAGGGATGCATAGACTGTGGCTGCGATCAGACAAGTTCAACTGACTGAACTAGATCCAGGACTGGGAGTAGTGTTGCTGCCTGGTGCTTCAGGGTGTAAGCCCTCCCCCCTACACATAGCTGAGAACTGATCGGGCCCTCTTTTTTCTGTCCTGGTGTGCCCTGGCCATCAGGCAGGCCAGCTCAGATCAGTGCTTGGTAGAAGACCTCTGCACTGCTCTCTGTTGCACAGCGAAAGTATTCCACGTACGAGATTTGCTGTCACCTGGGTGTTGATTTAAGCTCTGAGGAATGTAGATGTGCATGTATTATCAGTATTTACCTTTGCTTAAAGATAATGGTGACTGTTTGCAGTGTCTGTATTTATGATACTCTTGTAGAATCCTATTAAGCTCTTAGCCTTTGTGATATCTGTGGCAGGGATTTTGACAGATTACGCATCTGGGAAAAAGATTTTTCCCTTGTATTTAAAATGGCTTGCTAAGGGGTTATTAAATATACTTGGATTGTTTTTCCTTTGGAGCAATTTTTTTATGCCTTTCTTCAGGACTATGCACTCCCAAGATTTCCCATCTCTCTTCATATGGATCATTATCTTCTGTCGCTTTTAATCGTTTTCAGTGCTTATCCCTTGTCCCTTATATTTCTGCTTTTGGAGATAGTGGTGAAAACACTTTTGTGCATGTTCTTCATGCTTTTCCGTTCCTTTTTTTTCCTAAACTGTTCATTGCTGTTAACTTGTTCCTCCATGCATTTGTACCTTCTTGTCTTCTCAGTATTAATAAGAGCTGTCACTCTACCAAAGTCTAAAAATTTAGTGATGTGTCTTAATTACAATGATTACATGGCACCATGCTGTTTTGCACCACTGCAACTAAATTCTGTTAATCCCTTAGGACAGCGGCCATTGAGATCCTAGGTCTAATTGATGCCAGGGCTCAGGAGTGGCTTGTGGGTAGTTAGAACAACTGAAGACGGATGCTAAATCAGGTTGTTACCTCACAGTCCTGAAGAGGATAATAATGGCATAGTTTAGGTGCTAGTAATCACCACCCTTCCACTACAGCTTTCTCCATACTCTGCAAAGTTCCTAGGCAAGGTAAGTTCTCAGCTGTCTCTTCTCCCCTAGATGCTATTATCTTTGCACTGTCTCTACAGTCTGAGATGGAAAGAGTGCAAAATAAATCTAATTTTATATGCCCCGTCCCCAATTATTTTGCCAAAACTTTTCGCCTACCAGATGGTGCCAGTTTCATCTTGTTGGAGCTGGTAGGGCTCTTTATCTGTTAAAACTTCCCTCAACCTCTAAAGTAGTATATATGCCAAAAATTCTAGGCAAAAAGCAGTACTAATTAAAATGTTCAGTAAAATTAAATAAAATGGAAGATGCAGGGGGTTTTGTACCCAGCAGAGAGCTTGTTTGCCCTGTAATGTGATTCAAACACAAAATCTGAAGGGTTTGTCATTCCTGTTTGAACATGTTCTTGGAGGAGTAAAGGGAGAACTGAGGCATGGAAACTGGCCCTTCTAACATATGTTTCCTGGATGGTGACAGGTTTTGTTATATTCACCTTATGCATGAAGAGGAAGGCAAATGTTTTTTTTATTGTCAAAAGTTTCCTTTAGCAGGACTTGTTCACAAAATACTTCACTGTTTGAAACTGCTACATTCAGATTTAGAGTTGGTTTTGAATTTTGCGTAAGGGCCTGTTGTCATAAAAAAGATAATCTCTGGGAAAGAGTAGAACACTCAGAAATTTTATTATTGTATGTTAACATCTAAGCTGGCCCAGTGTGACTCTAGAATTCTGACTTTTCTTTAACAGCTTTCCCTAATATTCATAGAATCCTGGAATCATAGAATAGTTTGGGTTGGAAGGGACCTCTAAAGGTCATCTAGTCCAACCCCCCTGCCGTGGGCAGGGACATCTTCAACTAAATCATGTTGCTCAGAGCCCCGTCCAACCTGACCTTGAATGTTTCCAGGGATGGGGCATCCACCACCTCTCTGGGCAACCTGTGCCAGTGTTTCACCACCCTCAGCGTGAAAAATTTCTTCCTTATATCTAGTCTAAATCTACCCCCCTTTAGTTTAAAGCCATTCCCCCTTGTCCTGTCGCAACAGGCCCTGCTAAAAAGTTTGTCCCCATCTTTCTTATAGGCCCCCTTTAAGTACTGAAAGACTGCAATAAGGTCTCCCCAAAGCCTTCTCTTCTCTAGGCTGAACAACCCCAACTCTCTCAGCCTTTCTTCATAGGAGAGGTGTTCCATCCCCCTGATCATTTTCGTGGCCCTCCTCTGGACCCGCTCCAACAGGTCCGTGTCTTTCCTGTGCTGAGGGCTCCAGAGCCGGACGCAGTACTCCAGGTGGGGTCTCACCAGAGCGGAGTAGAGGGGCAGAATCACCTCCCTTGCCCTGCTGGCCACGCTTCTTTTGATGCAGCCCAGGATATGATTGGCCTTCTGGGCTGCGAGCGCACATTGCTGGCTCATGTCCAGCTTTTCATCCAGCAGTACCCCCAAGTCCTTCTTGGCAGGGCTGCTCTCAACCCCTTCATCCCCCAGCCTGTATTGATGCCGGGGGTTGCCCCGACCCAGGTGCAGGACCCCTGCACTTGGCCTTGTTAAACCTCATGAGGTTCACCCAGGCCCACTTCTCCAGCTTGTCCAGGTCCCTCTGGATGGCATCCCGTCCCTCTGGCGTGTCGACCACACCACTCAGCTTGGTGTCATCTGCGAACTTGCTGAGGGTGCACTTGATCCCACTATGTCATTGATGAAGATATTAAACAGTACCAGTCCCAATACGGACCCCTGCGGGACGCCACTCATCACCGATCTCCATCTGGACATTGAGCCGTTGACCAATACCTTCTGGATGCGACCATCTAACCAATTCCTCACCCTTTACCGGACAGTCCATCCATCAAATCCATACCTCTCCAGTTTAGAGAGAAGGATGTTGTGGGGGACTGCATCAAAGGCCTTACAGAGGTCCAGATAGATGACATCTGTAGCCCTTCCTGTGTCCGCTGATGTAGTCACTCCATCATAGAAGGCCACTAGGTTAGTCAGGCAGGACTTGCCCTTGGTGAAGCCATGCTGGCTGTCTCGAATCACCTCCCTGTCCTCCATGTGCCTTAGCATAGCTTCCAGGAGGATCTGTTCCATGATCTTCCCAGGCACAGAGGTGAGACTGACTGGCCTGTAGTTCCCCGGGTCTTCCTTTTTTTCCCTTTTTAGAAATGGGGGTTATGTTTCCCCTTTTCCAGGCAGTGGGAACTTCACCGGACTGCCACGACTTCTCAAATACGATGGATAGTGGCTTAGCAACCTCATCCACCAGTTCCTTCAGGACCCGTGGATGGATCTCATGGGGTCCCATGGACTTGTGCACCTTCAGGTGCCTTAGATGGTCTCGAACCTGATCTTCTCCCACAGTGGGCGGCTCTTCATTCTCCTAGTCCCCACCTTTGCCTTCTGCGGCTTGGGTGGTGAGGCTCGAGCACTTGCCAGTGAAGACCAAGGCAAAAAAGTCATTGAGTACCTCTGCCTTCTCCGTATCCCGGGTAACCAGGTCTCCCGTTTCGTTCCAGAGAGGGCCCAGATCTTCCCTTGTCTTCCTTTTATCCCCGACGTACCTATAGAATCTTTTCTTGTTGTCCTTGATGTCCCTGGCCAGATTTAATTCTATCAGGGGTTTAGCTTTCCTAACCTGATCCCCGGCTGCTCGGACAATTTCTCTGTATTCCTCCCAGGCTATTGCTGAAAGTACAATCAGGAGACACATTTTGTTTGCATCTGTCTTTTCCTTTCCCTTTTTCTTTCTACCACTTCTCCTTGGTCTGCTGAACTGTATACCCCTTTTTATATTAAATTGACATACTTTCAATGTATTAATTCAGTACCCTGGGGGTTTTTAGCCTAGACATAGCTGGGTTTTTTGTTTAGTCCTGAAACACTTCCACTTCAAATTCAGCCTTAGCCATATGTTTAAGCAGGGGATTTGTATAGATATATAGGTATTTGCAGCTGGAGGTAATTACTTAGATCTTTAAATGTCCTGAATTCCTCCTGTAGTTATTTGTGCCTCAGCATTGATGATGCAAAAAGAGAACAGGTCTTATCTAATACAAATAATTTTCTGTGACACTGTTTCTAAAGTATGCTGACACTTTTATGAGACTTTTTGGTGGGACTTCTCAGTACAGCTCAGAAGTTGTAAGTATCCGTTAGTCTGCTTGGTGTTTTATTAGGTTTCATTGTTTACAGCTCAGCGAAACAACTCTTGTCACTTCCACTTCCAGCCTTTGTTCTAAGCAGTGGTATCCTCTTTTTTTACCAAAATATGAAGAGAATCTACTTCTATAAAATTTGATCATTGAGAACTGCTCAACAAACCTACATGTATCTATTCATTATCTGCTATTGTATCGAAAAGTGAGGAGAGGTACATAAAGTAACATAACCCAACTAGAAAACTGTATCCACAGTCTTTGACAGCCCAGGAAAGATTCTCACAATGAATATGTAACTTTTACCTGAGACAGCGATATGCCATTAATTTCTGATTGTTGCCTAAAAAGTATTCAGTGTACCTGCACACAATTTTAGTCACCAAGAAGAGTAATATTAAGAAAACTACTTTTGTGACTACTAGTAAGTATAGATCTGGAGTAAGGAGATACTAGCATTGGGTGTTTGTTTTTAATAAGTATAAATGTAGGACAAACAGGCTGGGAGCTTAAAATAGGGCTTAACATATGCAAATCTTCAGCCCACTTCAAATATGGGGATAATTTCCATTGTGCAGGTCACAGAAAAGAGAAATAAATCACTCTATTTTTACCGTAAGCTTTTATGGTAAAAAATCTGTGCCACTGCCATAGATTTTGTTGGAATTGTACCAGGAATTTGGGTATAACTTTGAATACTGAAGTAATAGTTCACATTTTGAGTCCACTGCTTTGCTTGTTCTCCTGTAAAATCCTCTTCACGGTGGTACTCAAATATGAGTAACCAATGATGATGGATTTTATTAGGCTGTCAGCGAGACTTGTGCTGATGAGCTAAACCCCTTAATTTAAGTGGGAACTTTACCATTGTCTTCAATGGGCAAGTGTTTCATCTTGATTTTCTCACTGGCTTAGAGTCTACGAAGAAATGAAGCTAAAGTGCTAACAAGAACCAAAGTTGAAGAGGAAACAATACAGGGTGGTTTTGTGTGTGTGTGTGAACTAAAGCCTTGGTTGTAAAGATTTCTCACATGGACATGCAAGATTGAGTAAATAGAGGGAAGCAGGTAGGTGATTCTGGCCTTGTTCGCTGCCAGGGGAGGTTGCAGTAGGTGAGACCACAGGTTGTGCCTCCCTTTCCTCCTTCCCCAATGTATTTACATTCAGACAGTGCATACTACTGGTTGGTGCTTTAAGGCAGTGAGGTCATCTGCTTATTGAGGAGCACCTCAAATGCCAATTAAACTTTTTTATTAAAATGAAAATAATCTTTGAATTGATCGTAAGCAGAAGAGCGGAAGGGGCATTTTTGTTAGCTGAAGTGTGCTACGGTATAGTCCTCATTTCCATTTTGCCCTGCCAATGAGTCTTTCAACTGCTCTGCAGGGACTGCTGCTAAGATTACCAGATTAAGAAATCTTCCTGAGATGGTCGTGTTTCTCCATCTCCACACAGAATGATTGCTGGGATGCCAGTGCAGTGATGGGGATTTGTAACGGGGATGACTGTCAACAAAAAACTGTGGTTAGTGTCACTAACTTGTTTCATTTGGCACGTGATCCTGGCTATTTCAAACCAGAAGAGAAACTGAAGCGGCAGCCTGGAGGTGGCAACCATAGATAGGATGTTGAGACTGCCATCCCCTGCTGCTTAAACTGTTTGAGTTCTTTGTTCTTTCTTCTCTTATTTCTGCAAAATCCAGAGAAGACTTTATTCGTTATGTAATCAGGTTCCTTGCAGCTCATGTTTCGATCTGTCTAGCTAGTCATGGTGACCTGTACCCTTGGATTCTGAAGTATGCATCATGTTTGTGGTTTTTTCCTCTTATTTTTGACACTAATTGGATGAAAACTGCTTACACCTGGAAAAGTGAATGCACTGACATCTTAAAGTGAATGTTTTTTAACAGCATTTAGGAAAAGCTCATAAAAAGTTAGTGAATGCACTGACATCTTAAAGTGAATGTTTTTTAACAGCATTTAGGACAAGCTCATAAAAAGTTTTATTAATAATAAAAGTCAAATGACTAGAACATAAGCATTACTGCAACAGCATGTACTAATTTAATTTAATGTACTGTGATTTTACTGTTGTTTATTTAGGCTATAATTTTTTTATTTTAAAGTGAATTAATGGATTTATCATCATTAGTCTGCTCTTTCAAGGTTGCAAGTGGACACCATCCAAATTTATGTCTTGTTTATGGCACAGCAGTCATCAGTCAGTATTTAGTTGCAGTTGTGAGACTATTTCTAAAGCTTACAAATAATTTAAGTTTAAGACTTCCAGCAGGTATTTTGCAGCTAGAGCTGTAAAATGGCTGCGTCAATCTGTAGTCTTACATGTCCTTCATATAATGTATTATTGACTCTCGTCGGGTTTTGCGCTGTGGTTACCAATCATGATTACTGAAAAGTTATTATTGGAAGGTGTCTAGAGAAGTCCTCTGGAAGTGCATTCTTTGTATATTTTTTGGCACACAAGTGTTGTAACAAAATTGCTATTTGTAATTTCACTATGATGTATTTCCATTAAGTTAGTGTCAGCTTCTTGGAAATAGGATAAAATAAGAGTCATGTTATTTTCCAGATTAAAAAAATTGTAACACCTATCCCTGAAAAAAAATGAAGTGTAGCACCGATTTAAGTTCATGCTGAAAAAAAAATAATCAATATTAGGATAGCAAAAGAACAACTTTGTGTAGAATCAGGTTTTGCTCTTGGTAGGTTCTCTGTGCTTATTTAAATGGCTATGAGGACAGAACTTAGTCCAGAAAATGTTATTACAATTACGAAGTTAGGTGTTAAAAAGTCAAAAAGTTACAGGTACAAAGTAGCCTGTTAAGCTTTAGTTAGGACCCTTGTTCATAGCATTGATTGCCTTTAATTATGTAAGTGCATTCTTCCCATCCCCCCCTGCCAAGAACCTGCCCTCATTAGTACACAGGATAAATAGTGCTCGGTTAATTAGCAGTTATTTGATACTTTGTTTTGTGTTTGAGTTTGCGGTTGCATTATTTATGTATTGAATGCCATTCAAATCCTGTTGAGAAAACAGAATTATTAATTTCCTAATGTGCTTTTCTGTAGAACTCCTTTCTCTATTGAGTGCTGTCCAAACATTATTTTATTTTATCATCATTTTACGTACTAGTATTTAGCAAGATTAGGGTGAAGCATTTCTTCCACTTCTGATACCACTTTAAGACATTACTTTTCATAACACTTACCAGTATACAGTATTTTTTACATCCATATTCAAACTCCCTTTAATTTCAGATCTGTTTGTGACTGCTCAGATGTCTGCAGGTCAGCTGTAAGGTCTTTCACGGAAAGTGCAATACAAAACTAATGAGCACCTCTGAAAAGCATGTTTTAAAACCCTTCTAGCTTTTTGCCTCAAAACTTCAGGATGGGAACCCGAAATTACCTAAATTCTCTAGAGCAGCAGTCAGCTAATATCACTGTCCTTTCTCTCACCAGAATCCTCTCCTCATTCACTGGACTCTTGTTATTACAAGAATAACTGAATCAGAATACGGTAAACAACACCTTCTTTAAGTACAAAACCACAAGTCAATGCCAGAGTAGGTCGAATTTGTGCACTGTCCACAGTACAGATCAATTTAAAAGAAATATTCAACAAAATACTACAAAGGAGAAAGACTGCTTTTGAGTGTTTGGTTTTATGCAACCTTAATAAAGTCACTGTAAAGCAATTGCTTTCCCAGGCTCCTTTTCTCATCCTAGCCTTGGCTTCTTTACCCAGTGACTCTTACTTTTCAGTCTTGGTCCCTTGTACTAATATCAGTTATTCACTTCTGGAGCACCCAGCAAACAATATACATAGGATCCTGATCAGGATCCCACAGATGCTGTACAACAGCATGTTTGTTGAGTTAGCTGGATCTCACAATATGGAGCTCAAGCAGGCCTTATATCTCTTATGTTAATGTTACCTCAGATGTGGAAAAACAGGTGATAACTTGATCCAGCATAAAGAAAGAGTGGCATAGACAGATATTGCATAATATGGCAGAACGTCTCCTGGTAGTTATTAAGCCATCAAAATCATTTCAACAAATTGGAACTGACAGAGTTTTTTAGTATTTGACCAGTACTTTACATAATGTGGCCATTGCTTTTTTGACCCAGTACTGGGAACTCTGTAGCCAGATTTATTGTATTATCAAACACAGCCCTGCACAGTTGTCTTGTCTTCTAAACCCCAATGCCTGCATCCATTTTCCATTTCTCACTTTCCTGCACATGATTCTATTCTCCTTTCTTTTTCCCAACTCCTCTCCCATTGTTTGCTATATTGACTTTCAGGGAAAGTTCTTTTCTTTCTCAAGCCCACATTTCTTACCTGCTATAGTAAATTGAAAAGATCAGTCACAGGGATGTTTACTGAAAAGGGATATATACAATTCCATCTAAAGATCTCTCTAGGCTTGTTCCTCTCCACTAGCCCTTGTGGGGTTTTTTTATTATTTTTTTTTTCTATCTGCAAAACTGTAGCTTTAAAACAGTTTTCTCTTACATCTAAAATAACATACAGAATTTAATCTAAAAAAAGAAAGTGGAAGTTGGTGTCATGGTATTTCCTTATTTCTGAGGTTTTAGGTTGCTTGTCCATTTGTTTTCTTAACACTGTTTTATTTTGCCAATTTTTTCTTTTTGTTTTTCCCAGCTTGATTTCTGATGCTAACATCTTTCTTAGAGCAAACTAAACCTTCCATGAAACAATCAAGTAGGATCGTAATGATCACTGTCATCAGAGTTGATGACCAGTTAAAGATATTTCCAAGTAGATACCATTAAGGAATTATTCTTCTTTCCTAGGTAAGCCACAGAATGAAAATCCTGGAGACTCTTTGTCTTACATCTATGAAGCTGTTCTTGCAGACGGTGAGTTGAATTCTCCTTGCATTTACTTGAATAAAGCCAATGCTCTTCATAAAATTAAATTTGTTTAATTTCTTTTCTTACATCTTGTCAGACATGAAAGGCAATAAACTAACTTTACCATAGCATATAGTTGTGTAGAGGAACATGCCTTCTTCTCAAACATCCACCCACACATCCATACCCACACATTCTTGTGAGGAGTGTGAAGAGGGGAGGAGATTCAACAAGGATGTTTCCTTTTTCCTTTAATTTCAGATTAGAGAAAAAGGAAGACATGAAGAGCTTTCCTTTTCTGTTCCCAGCATGAGTTTTGCTTGTAGTAAAGAGAGAGCTGATTTGAAATTTCAGATAGATCAGTCCTACTCGCATTACATTTGCAGCATCATCCATTGGCAGCCAGTGGTTGGGAGAAGCCCTGCATCATGACGTTAGCGCCTGCTGACATTTGTCATTCTGGTTTATTTATATTTGTGAAAGCCCATAGAGAGTCTTAGTAGGGAAAACAGACCGGCAAAATCTCCACTTGCTTTTAGTAAAGAGCTACATAACATGTTTCCTATACCCAGTTCTTCATTAAACAACTTTATTTCTGGGTTGACACTGTTGTGAAGTGATTGGCTTAACAGCACCAGCATGCTGACTGATGAAAAAGGACAAGTAAGTTATTCGGAATTCCTGGCATAGCAGTTCTGTGCTGCTGGACTCTGAGGTTACTGGCTCTGTGGGTCTGTTTTGCTGGCAAGGTGTAAGGGCAGAAGGATGCTGCAAGCTCACTGGCTCTTCCTTACTGGCACGAATTCAATATACATGTCAGTGATGTATGGAGTTTAGAATTTTAGCTTCTTCAGTTAATTTCAAGACACGAGCATCAACCTGTGTGCTTTTAAATACTCCAGTCATTCCTGCTTACCATGCTTTGGTTCACAATGCAGAACAATCTTGGAGCATGTGGATTGGATTCCTTTCAGATAAAATCAAAAAGGAAAGTGCACTCAGGGAGCTCACTGGGTGCACTTCAGACACTAAAAGGTGTGCATTCTACAGGTCCAGACCAGAGCTAGTTGGAAATATGCCCCTTTTGATATGTGTATTGTGTGGAAGGGAGTATTTAGCGCCAACCGTTTCTCTCTACTAAATCTTCTCCTATTAGATCCCCCTCCTTTCTGATAGGGACTGTATGTGACTCCCTTGGCATCTCGGGTGTACTGGTGTGATCTCAAGCAGAAAGCTGCTGTAAAGCCGCACTGTTTTATCCCTACAGACCTATTGTCAAGGTTTCTAAGGATGTCTCTTTTGGTCCTGTGTTGAATGTGCCATGGGTCAGTGCATTGAAGAAGTTTGTTGGTGTAAGGAAGGCTTTTTGTCATTACTGGCTCATCATCCAGGTGCTCAATAAGCTGGCATCACTGTTTCTCCTCATCATGATCATGATGTCCAAAAAATGAGACAGTAAAAAAGGGAATGGTCAGAGAAAACAGAGAATCCCAAGAAAAGAAAGGACTGGGGAAATGTTCCTCCAAGCTACTCCCGCTTTAAACCCTGACTCTTTTTAGATGAATCCTTTTCTGCTTTTATATGGGGACTTGAAGAGCACTTTTAAGTCCAAGTTTCCCATCAGCTGAATGGTTGATGTTGTAGTAAAGTGAATTGACAATTTTTGAGCTAAGAAAGTCTTGCATTAAAAGCAAAAATTTCACTTGAAAGCTTTTCTGAAGTTGCCTGGACCACAGTTCTCGGTCAGCTTTTGGCAGTCATCTTGATCGCACTGACTGTATGTAGCCTCTGCTGGTTAGTGATGTCTAGTTATTGCTAAGAGGACCAAAGAGATTTCTAATTGCTGTGAAGAGTGAAAGGGCCAACTAGAAAAGAGGGATTTCCCAACAATTGTATCCTGTATATGAGGTTAAGACTGACTCCCGAACAAGTGTAACGAAATACGTGGTCAACATTTCTTCAGTGGTGGTGCAACAGGGAGCAGTTATCTGATACCACTGCAGAACTTTGGAGGGAAAAGTAGCCCAAGAAGTGAAATGATTACAGCTTCCAAGATTCAGCATGTCAGTCTTTATGAAGCCAAGAAAGGTAAGACGGCAGCTGCAAATGAGCCAGTGTTTGTCCCCTGCAGAAAGTAAGTGAATCTTCAGGTAATCTTCAGACAGGGTTTGACTTTGGATGAATTGTGAAAAAATGTTTCCAGGGACTCTCTCTTCTCTTTGCTTATTCCTAATAAGAAGGAAGTGTATACAGTGCTAAACTGTATGTATGACATGAAACAGAAGTGTCAGGAGAAATTATAAACCAAGAAAGGATTTTTGCTAGAACCCTAGAAATTCACAAAAGAACAGCACTTTATGTAAGGTCTTAAGTGGAGACTGGCATGCTGAAAGCTGAAGTTTGTTTTGAGTGTACAGATATTGTACAAAAGAAAGGATAGGCTGAGAGAAGATGGAATTTAGACTTGAACTGGAATGAAAGTTGAACAGATCAGAAGTGTAAAGCTAAATGAGAAATCTAAAGCAACAAGGGTGGAAAGAGCAGCGAGTGGATGACAGGGCATATAAAAAAGAAACCAAAGCAAACTATATCCAATAATGCAAAGATAGATGGGGAATGAGCAAGCGCTAACAATCAATAAGAAGTGATTGACTAAAGTGAATTGTGCAAGGCCTTGAGGGAAAAGGTCGACCAGTACATTGGAAAATGGAAAAACCATATGATCACTGAGATCCTTTGGGGAAATATGAGCTACAAGCAGATGTGAAGACAATTGATTTGCTAGTGAGTAATGGAAAAGATCCAGCTGTAGAATGCTAATCACCATGATATGAATGTATGAGGACTCATTCCTGTTAGGTGATAACTGAACAAGTCAGCTCTTTAGCCACTCACAAATGTTGTTATGTGTTTACTTTATTTCTGGTATCTCTATAAGAAAGATAGACTTACTTTTATTACTAGAAAGCTGTATTTTGAGAAATTCCCTTGTGGTTCCTCAGGAAATTTTCTGCTCCCCAGAGAATCATTATTTATAATTTGTACTAAGGTTGGAAAAGTGAAGCAGTCTTACTAGGATCTGGGTGTACAGCCTTGTACCCACACAGATAAAATGTGAATGCCTTAATTGTGGAATTGGCATTCATTATTTTACCTGCAAAATAGACCTAACCTCAGATTTAGATACCCATTAGATGATACTCAGCTTTAGAAAAGGCTGTTCCCTTTCTGTGAAACAGCTTTGTCTTTTTTAACATTTACCATAAAGGCTTGTATCCCAGCACTAATTAACTGAACCAATTAGGGATGGGTAAGTGGAGCACAAAAAGATGATTTTGAAGTGTAATTGCTGTTAAACTTAGTAGGCAGACAGCTGACATATTTTGGCCCTGCTCAGAGGTCTCATCAAACTAACATATATGTGCATACAGTGTTACCTGTATCCTTTATCAAACTAAACTGGAGAAAGGCCAGCACTTCGTAACAAAATAGATGGCATCCCTTCTGCAGATAAAGAAGATCTATCAGAGTATCTCCGCTATGCTATTCTTTCCTATAATGCTATCTGAAATCCTATTTTAGTAAAATGTGCCTATTCTGGGGTCTAGGTGTTGGATTAAAGGACAGTGTCTTAAAAGATAAAGACCTCAGATTACTTTCCTATTCATAACCCTAACAAAAGGGAAATAATCAGGAATTAGAAGGCAAGCATGGTTTTCAGATGTGTCTAAAAATATCACTCTTGATTGTGTTCCTGAGAAAGCAGTGTACCTTTTAGCCTGCTTTAAGGGTCAATAGATTTTAGCTGTTTCAAACCAAAGGTGGGAGTAAATTGCAAAGCAGCCTGTCCCCTAGTGAGTCAGTCTTGCTGACAACTCACTTTTTTTTTTTTTCCCCTTTAATACCAAATGTGTCTGGCGTGAGTCTTTCTGCTGACAGCAGCTGTGGCAGCATGGCACAGGGAGACATGTGGTCTCTTAGATAGACAAGTCCCATGTAATTTAGAGCTGTACAGATCAAGAACAGCATCAAAAATTTCATCCAGGCATTGATAAGAGCCCTGTGCAGGTATTGGAGCTCTGCTGTCATACTCAGACTAAGATACGCTATTTGGTAAATTAGCTGCTGCAGTCCAAGCTAGCTTCTGTTACCAGACTGATTTAAGGGATGCTATAATGTGGAGTATATTGTCTTGTGTCAGTAAATGTTTGGATACTATTAATGATATGTATCCTGTACTTTGAGTAGGGCAAAGGCTGAGAATGCCCGCTACCAGCATCTCTCCCCCTAGCCTTTCCCAATGCAGTTGTTAAAGGACTTTTCAGTTATGTTAAACTTCATGACGTTCCAGCCATGTCATTTTTTGAACTTTGATGACTGTAAAGAATATTCTTCATCAAGACAATAGCTTCAAACATGGCCAAGACAAGAAAGTTTGGCTACTCACTAGTAGTTCCTTGAGGATGATATCTGTAAAAACTTAAACCCCTATTCAGCCTGAAATCTGAGCTTTTGGCCTGCCTGCCAGGTGTGCTTCCCTGAAGTATGACTTGACTCTAAAATGCTCCCCTCAGCTGTGTTCTTTTATATGCATGTAATTCAAAATGTAGCCACGTGCCACTTCTGTGTCCAAGCACAGTGTGCAATTTGTGCCAGGCCAGTTATAAGAGGCTTGAATTGTAGTTTAGAGATAATAGAGCCACTAGGCAGCTGCAGCTAGCCCCTTTGGAATAATAAGGAAGTTACAGGACCGTTTTATTAGGCAAACAAATTTTGGAGGTCGGCTCACAACCCTGGATGCCTCTGCTATCAGTCCTTTTGTCTTCAGTGGTAATTTGAGTCAGCGGCAGGAGGATAACCTGTCTCTGTTGTAACAGCACGTCCCAGATTTTGGGCAGTGTTTGGTGCTGTATAATCCTTTGCTGAAACAGAGGTGTGATACCTCTGTGCTGATACTACGGAGAAATGGAACAAAAATGCCGAAGTGTTCTTAGTGTGGTAGAACTCCAGTAACTCTGAAGTGGATAGATGGACTCTTTAATAAAACATTAGGCTTTAATAACTGAGAACTGCTGGTGCACGCAGAGGGCCAGACTTCAGTTTGCTTCTCCCTGGAGAAGAGGCAGGATGAAAGTATGCAGAATGTAGAAACTGGAAATAACAGGCTTGGGCTCCATCAACAGTTCTGCTCAGCACCTAAATGACCTCAGCCAGGTAGTTATTATTTCCAAACTAATCAGTGTGCTTAATAGTTTAGAAACTCTTTGGGACAGTCTTACTATATGTCTAAAGCTCAGCAGAGTGGTCCTATTAGTGCTGCCGCTGGAGCTGAAAATCACAGATTTGATTGCAGTAAAAATAATAACATGAATTGATATATAGTAAAAGATAAACTTAGTCCCAAAAAGCCTCTAAATGTATGCATCCTAACCAAAGCACTGATTGCTGAGTTTAAGTCAAATCTTTCTTCCAAGCCACAGACCAGTTAGGAACTAGTTAGTTGTCATAGCCTTAGATTGCCTCTGAATATACAGTTAAAATAATATGGAAGTATATGTAAAAAAAAATGCCTACCGTTTCATGCAAATTATTTCTTAAATATTATTGATATATACATGGTAAATTGCTTTTTGCTGTTTTGGGATTATTTGAAGGCAGGATTTTTTTGTTTTACTATCAGATCCAATATGGCTACACATAAGAAGACTTTTATATTGTGTTTAGATGCTTTTATGATGACTCCATTAGGCAACAATTATATCAGAGTGGTAAATTGTTGTGTACAAAAACATACCCGATAATACAAGAACAGGTGGGTATGCACCTTTGTAATCAAATCAATCTTTGCCTACACGTATATAGTAATGCATAAAACAATAGATGTGGGGGGGTTCCAGGGATTGCTCTGTTATGGGAGAGAAATAGATGTGAATGAAAATTGCAGCACCATTGGTTGCTAAGATGACATAAACACCAACTCCAAATATTCAGAAAAGGAAAAACTGTTCTTCATAGCTTTTAAAGGTACTGTCAGTTTGATACTTATTTGCAAGAAAAATTGTTCACCATAAATAAGAGTAATAGAAACATTTTGGAAACATAGGCAAAATAGGCCAACTCGCAGAAAGCTACTGTTTTTGACAGAAGAACTCAACCATGCAGGAGAAACTGGGACTGAGAATGCTTTTAAGAAAAACAAAGATAACTCAATGTATTCGCAAAAGATAGATTCAGCATAGAAAGAAGCATTATTTAAAGCTTGTTCAATAATGAATATGTTTACCTTGGTCTGGAATTTATACATGATAGAAAACAAATGAAAGAAATTAAGATTTAAGTCAGATGTTTATATGTTTGAGAATGTATTTAATAATTTTCTGTGATTTTTAGAAACCTTTCCATTCCTAAGCCCTCTCTCACCATCAGTAAAATAAAACTTTTCAGCAGAGCAGAAAAGGGGATTTGCTTTGAAATCATATCTTAGAAAGGGCTTATGGTAAAAATTAGTAACTCCCATGTTCATGCTGAGGAAAACAGGCTCGTTGAATGAAGCCCAGTGTGGTGGATGTTTTCTGCCTCTATGTTTCTCACAGCCTTTCTTGGGTCATTTATAGAGCAATTTATGCAGTTAGAGGCTGCCTTTCAGTCCCACTCTGCTGCATTCTCTGCTGAGTTCATACAGAATTTGCAAATACCCATACTTTAAGAGGATTAACTTTCATAAATGTCTATGATAAACTTAAGGTGGATTGCAGGAAGAATATGATGTGCATAAGTCTTTTTTTCCTGATTTTTCCGCATTACAGAAGGTTGCTTTGGTTTTTTCCTGTATGGCTCTACTTTCATCCACATTTCTGCAGAGCACTCACATGTGTTTGACTTTAAGCTTTTGAATTGCAAAGTCGTCACTTATACACAAGCACCTTTTCAATTATGCTTCACAGAACCCAGTGGGGCTACCTCTGCCTTTACCTCACATTGTGCTGGGGAACGGTCCTACCATATTATATGGGATGACTCCTGCACTTAAATGATCTGCTGAATTTATCCTAAGTGATCTTCCCTGTAATCCTCTTTATTTAATCTTTGACACTGGAACACCCTGTCTTTTCTTTCACATGGCAAGTTGGCCACATGTGCTTGATTACCTTTCCATTCCTTGTCATCTGCCTAACCTGATTTGCCCATATTTCTTATCCTCTTATATGTTGTGTGATCTAGGGATAAATGAGGACCTTTTTTGTAATGCAGTTTCAGTTCTTAGGCTAGTATTGCTTTAGCAAGACTTGAGGAAGAACTGAAATTTGTAAAGCTAGCAGGCATTTTGCTTTTGTAAAACCAACTAAATTTTGGCTGTGAGATTCATTCCATGGGTAGCCTTAGAAAACACATAAATCTTTCATAAGTTTATGTTTTCTGCTATTTTTAATACCCCAAATCTGTCACATACATTGTTGACTCAAAACATGTAGCAATTACCAAGTAATCAAAGACAGAGACAATTTATAATCCTCATGTAGACTGCAATAGGGATAGTTAAAGAGTGTATTTGAAAAGTTAGAATTTGGGGGCGGAGGGGAGGTTGGATGTGGCATGAAAGTTGTTCAGAAGCCATGGTGAGGCATTAATTGTTGAATCCACAAGAGACTAGAGAGGCTTCATTAAAATTTCTCAGTTTATGCAAAGGAATGCAATTTCAAAGTCATTTCATGAATTCAGTTAGAAATGTTAAATTGAAAGCAATAATGCATTCCAAAAGGTTTTGTGTAAAGTATAGCAAATTGATGTATTGAAGTTACATGAATAAGAGAGAACATTGAAGTAAAATTGAAAACATCAGCACTGTGCCCAATTAAGTGAATAACTGTTACAGTAAACGTGTGTAATAGTTTATTATTTAAATATGAACTTAAATTTAAGATCAGTCCTTTCAATGTGACCATCAGCAGTAGATATTTGTCAAAAGTAAGCCAACAAAAGTAACCTGATGGAAATGGAGTGTTACCCTCTATAATAGACAATCATTCCCAATAGGACTGCCCTGAATAGTCAAGGGAAGATGATCAGATTTTCGTTTCTTTTTAGCTTCTAGCTCATAGTGCTGTCTAAGCATCATTAGATATAGTTAATAATTTCTTATACTTCAATCCTACAAGAAAGGGTCTGGTTTTATTCATCCATTATTTTAATCATTACTGCTACATTTTAAGAACCTCACAGATAGGTCACCATTATATAAAACGTTAAAAGAACACATTCACCAAGCAACAAATACTCTTTAATAAATCCTCTCTCTTAGATATTCTAGCATTATAATGATGTTCCTTTTACATTTCTTTTAAGCTAATCTTCATCTACAGTTGTAAATTCTTGTTAAATGATCTTTTTTCTGAAAGCCTTAGCAATTAGTGGACCTCCCTAGCCATTGCTTTCAGGTTAAAAGCAAGACTGTAAAGAGGATTCACAGTGAAGATGTCCAAAATTTAAGTGTTAAAAAGACCGGTACATCAGGCAACACCTTCTGCCCACATTAAACAAATAATGTCTATACATTGCTCCATTTGTGTTACTGGAATCTCATTACTGTAGTGTTAAACCCTTATGAGCTACATGGTTTTAGTTAATGCCAGCAAGCCAAGGCTTGCTTAATTTCTGGTATATTGCTTGTTCAGCATTTACAAATAACACTTCACGTGGTTGTTTCATGTTCCACATTTTAGGGCAGATAGTGCGCAACTGCTGGTAGGAATCTGAGTGCTGGAGATGGTGGCTCTGGAGTTTGGTTATTAAATATATAGTAGTGATAATATAGATCCCTGTTATTCTTGGACTGCTGTCCATGGCTTTCATTGATTGTCAGGTAGACCTGACATTTAGTGAAAGAGGTCTTGCTTGATGGTTTTTAGCTAATAAATTGCTAACCACTCTCACAGTCAGCAGGGGAATCCCTCATGCTCTTAAATATCCAAGTCTTTGATGTAGAGCCACATTTCTTAATACTTTGTCTAAACTCTAGGGCTGTGCAATCCCAATACTGTCTGGGTTGAAGTCCTGATATTGTAGTTATATATCACTAGGCATAATAAGAATATTAAAATGCAATTAATGTGGGAGGAAAATGTTACCGTAATTTAAACCGACTTGTTAGCACTAGCATTGACCTTCTCAGCACATAAATTATTGTGGACATCAAAAGGTGGAAGTAACTACTCTCATCTTTGGTAAGTAGAGTGCAGACTGTAGAAATAAAGCTGTCATGAACTTCACATAGATTAGAATGCAGCCACATGATCCTTGAAGAATGATCACTGACAGAAAGCTGACATCTGAGAATCCAGTGCCTCCCAGATTTGTTATTCAGTCTTTTCATTTTGTTAATCTGATAATGAAATGTTTCTTTGTCTTTGCAAGACCCCTTTGCCTAAAGTGGCAGAAAAAACTTCAGTAGAAGCATGCACCTCATATGAGTTTTCTTCTGAAGTAAATTCTATGTGCTTAAGTATAAGATTTATGAGTGACTTAAAATATGAACACATAATATTCCCAAAGTACATGCTGTGGGCATACAGTATCCTAACTGTTTTCCTCAGCAAGGGTTTAGGCCTTCCTTTTTCTGAAGGGTGGTACTAAATAAAGTCTAGTCTTCACAGAGATAATCAGAAAAATTAATGTACTTACTTTTTGAGCTGGATTAGTTAAACTGCATTGAATTGTGGGTGGATTCTCATTCAGAATCAAAATAGCCTTTGTTCGGTGTAGCCTATTTAACTTTCAAAATAAATTAAAGCAAATGGAATTAAAACTACTTCAATTCAGTAAAGTATGTCTACACATAGGTTCAGTGTAATTTTACCAATCTACACTGAATTCACATCTTAAATTCAGAATTAGTTTGCCTTAAAGGCGTGAGAATATAAGCAGGACTAAGCTGGGGAGATTTTACTAGCTTGTGATGAACATTGAATCTGCCCACCTTAGGTGTTCAAAGAACCTTTAGCTTCCTCAATGAAACATGGGCAAATGATACTTCTTTTTTTTTCTCCTCTCTTTTTTTCTTTTTCTGAGATCTCTCTAACAATCAAAGTACATCTCAGAAAAAGAAAAATTCTACATCAGACATAGCATACCCAAGTTTCTGTACTACGTTCCCTGGCATAACTTCACTTAGCAGGCACATTTATTATAGAAGTTGTTTATTAAATCTATGCTTTCTTAAGCAAGGCAAGGTTGGTAAGGAAAGGGAACGTTCTGCAGCAAACTGGTACATATGGGGGAAATAAAGGCAAGCAAGAAGTGAGAAAACTAATTACAAATTAGCAATACTGATGCTGAATGGGAAGAGTTCTGTGCCGCTTAGGAGCACTGTGTGGTTTGTGTACCTCAGTCACTTGGGCACTTTTGGAAAAAACTCAAAAATGGCTGTGGTACTTGTTTGAGCAAAGCCAAATTGCTATTGTTCTGTATTCTGCCCATCACTAATTTATATTAATATTCTACATCCATTTAAGAGGAAAAGATGTGCCTGAAGTTATTTATGTCCTTGAGTGTAATTGACTGTGAGTGTTCCATAATTTACGGTAATACAAGATACTGTTGATGTCTCTCAGGAAATTTCCTACCAGCCAGTCAAGATTTTTTAACTCTGAGCTGCTTGGAATGATATCATTAATCTAACTAGGTGACTGCAATATGCTGGGTGATCCTGCGTGATGAAGAGCTGCTGCAGTCCTTTGAGATGGGGGGCAAGAGCGTTTTGTACAGGGTGATAGAGTGTCTGGAAAGGAGTAGTAATGATACAGTTGAGAAGTAGCAGGTGTGAAGAATAGCTTTTCTAAAACACAGGCTTAGTCAGAGCTCTGCAGATGCAGTTGTCAGTTCTTTTATATTTCCTCATTAAAATTCTGTGATTTGGTGAAGGATTCACTATTGCTCTTGGGCTTTTACTGGTACAGCAAAACAGAAAATAAAGTGGTTGCAAGCTATCTGTATGACTGGCGTAGCATTTCCAAATCCAGAATATCCTACACAAAAAATGTATGCCTTCAGTCCATCGTTTTGTCCATGAAGGAAGGCAAAGACTATGGAGTCTGTGTTAAGGAAATCTGTCTCTACTGTCGTAGTTACCTGGTCACAGGTATCACTGTCCTCACATAAATCCTTCCTGTAGACAGGTGGGCTGATGATGTAAACGTGTAGCATGTCCTTGTTTACATATAGGGAAAGCAAGAGAGGTAAAAATCCCAGTTTATCTCAGTGTATGAGGGTTTGTTCTTCTGAGATTACAAAACTGGCTGATCTCTGTGACCTTGTTGTCACGACAACTTTGGTCTAAAGGCCGTGTCCCTTTTGACTTTAGTAAGACGAAGCATATGAGCAGAGCCTGTTCATATAAATGACGGCTGCAGGATCAGAACTTCAGAGGCAAGCTCTTTATCAGAGGGGGAAACCTCACCACATTTACATGAAAAGGAATTTTGCCAGGCTTACATGCGGTGCCCCTAATCTGACTCCAAATGCCATATAAGTAATATGTTGGAAACCATATCATTGCCATGTTTTGTTGATCTGGGATTGTTAACAATGTCCTCATTCCACATTATTTATTTCAGATCACCAGACTAGCTCTGATGTTAACTTGTCAGATGTCAGGGGAGCATCAGAAAAAACAGACGTCAGTTTTAAAACAGAGGTACTTTCTGGAACATTAGAAACTAACGAGCAGTCGATATTGGTGCTTCCAGGAAGAGTATCATGTGAGGTAAGGTTTTTGGATGCTAAAGTCTTTGGGATAACAGTCAATGTTCTTCTCCTCTTCCTGCTACAATCTCATTCATACTATAACAGTTTTGAAAACAAATAGCAGATAAGGGGCCAAAATGAGAGTGCATCGAGACTGCAATGGGATTTATTTTGCCTTTGTGTCACATCCATGCTGCAGCCAAAAGATTTGCAAATAAAATAGTTTTGAGACAGCCTCTGAGGGATTTTATCTCTGTTAGAATTATTTGACAGCTTGAGTAGGGATATTGCTGTCATGTGGACCTTGTAGTTTAGAGGGAACGTGTAGTCAGGCACTTCTTGAGAGATACGGAGTGTCTCTTGGCAATAATCCATGACGGGTATATGGGTATATGCATATGTGCCCATATGACGAGTTACACAAGTGCTTGTGTGAGCATATACCTTGTCTGATTTTAAATTCAATCAGAAATATTTATATATACATATCTGCATGCATATCCGATGAACAGAAATGTTCGTATGTGTTTGTTTTTAATCAGAGTTGCTGTGAGAAAATATGTGAAAATGTAAACAGAGGAAGTACAATATCCAGCACTGCATTCCTTTATAGAAGTAAGTGGCCAGGGTCAGATATGGAGGTTGCGGTGTACATGGAATGTCACATATTTTGCTTGCTATCTGTCTTTCAAAGATGACTTATACACATTATTTCATTGTTGAGATCGGTACAGTTCTAAGGGAGCAACTTTCCCTCTGGTTCAGGAGGCAGTAGAGGGGTATTGTCTCACATTACCTGCTGCTTCTCTTACTTTCCTGTCAGTTCACTGTAAGAGTTTAAATGAGTCTAAAGTATTTTAGGTTTTTCTTACTAGGCTGAATGTCATTCTTCTAGACTATAAAGTAGAATGGTCTCAGAAAATGTAACAATTCACCTACATGTGCATTTAAAATACTGTTTTAAAATATTGTTAGGTAAGCTGAATTCAAAATACTACATTAATTGTGTCATTTATGTCAATAAAATACTAAAGGATATCACTGAGATGGCATCATGTTTTGGTACTATGATTTTTTTGTATCAAGCTGTTGGCAAAGGAACTTTCCTTCCAACTTATGTTTTCATTTGCATTTTACACTTCCAGTATAATTTTCTGAAGGACTAATGGGAATATATTTTAATTTTATAGAACCCTGGTGAAATATTCATTTTGTTGAAAGATGAAATAGATGATGAAACTTTAGAAATTGAATTCATAGCAGATAAACAACAAATTAGGACACAGCTTTAGAAATTGAATTCATAGCAGATAATCAACAAATTAGGACACAGCCAGCCTCTTGGAATAAGAAGGTCAAGTACATGAAAGCCTTAGGTAAGAAAAACATTCTTTACCTTTAAGTAAACAGAAAATTTTGGACTCCTTTCACTTTTTCTGATAAGTAGTTTCACTTCCCACTATTTTGTAGGTGTTTCCTGTACATGGGTTTTGCACACAGAACATCTATTAATAATGCAGAGAAGCAAGGCCTTGTGATTTATGGGAAACTAGGTTCTATTAGATTGTTTTTGTGTGGTTAAATGGCAGGTGGCAGTCTAAAAATGTCATTGATTAGTCACAGATTAACATTCTTCAAAATCACTGCCGTAAAATGCAAAGCTAATATTCTTTTCTTATTACTCTATTACTAAAATGTTTCATTTTATATTTAATGCAGTAAATTTGGTTATACTCCTCTCTATGACACAGGAAATAATTTCTTTGTTCATGTCCATGCCATTTCTCTGTATCACTCGGCTCTGCTGGTTTCTAATGATTTTTTTCAACTGCTCCATCACAACTAGTTGCCAACAGTTTCAACTAGTTAACAATAGTTTCTCTTAGGAGATCTGTGCAGATTTAAGGGCCACACCTATCCCCACTCACTTGATGTGAGTTAAGAATTAAAAAATTTTTCACCTAAGTATTCAGAGTGTAGCTTGCCACTGCACTGCATGCTGTGAATTCCCAAAGGAACTTATATAATATTTTATTCTAAAACCATTGCAGTACAACATTAGATAGGAAGAAATATTTATATAGGCTACAGTTTTCAACAGTGGCTTCTTGGATCTCCGTTTGGGTAATTCTGTAGCCTGATTTTCATCCTCAACGCTGTCTTGAGATGATGGCCACATATGGCCTGAGAGTTCTTTATCACTGTGATGGTGCAGAGAGTTTGTTTTTAGATACGTGACTGGGAAGTACATGACCAACAGGAAACTTTCATCTGTAACTGGATTTCAGAGAAAGAAAGCTGAAATCCTCATTCACTGATCTTAAAAGATTCTTCCAGAATTATGCTGTGAGAACATTGTTGTTCACAGGAAGGTTTCTATAGTGGATGAAGAAATAAAATATGAACAGTAAATGAAATATTATGAAAAATTTGGCAGAGAGCTGCAGCCCAAGTTTAATTTTGTTTCTTACATCATTTGTATTTAATGCTTCTCTCTGTAGGCTTCTTTCTGTTTCAAAATCTGGAAAACTTGAAGTTTGGGAGTACCCTTTTTTAATAAGGGTCCAGCTCATCTGATGTTATAAGAAAAAAGTGTTTGGTGGGGGTTTGTTTTTTTAAAAAGGCATTTGGGCAGTTTCCATTTAAGTGATTTAAGGTGATGTTCTATTAATTTAGTTTCTTTGGCCCTATTATTCTTCTTCATTTTTAGGGTTGCCCATTTTTATCGCTCTTTTGTGGGCAGAGTTAGAATTTTAAGAAAACTGTGCTGGTGCTGGTATGGTACAGCAGGATGCCTGGCACAATGAATACTAATGAATTGTAAAATGTGCTCATAAAGAGGGCTCATGCTGCATACACAGAGCAAGTCATACTTAAGTAACAGACTATACAAATGCCTCTTTCCTTTGCTTTTACTAGGCAAACAACTGGAATGGAAGTAATTATACTGCAATTTCTGCAGCCTAATTCAAATCCAATTTTGAGAACCTTGCCTGCAATTAAGAAAAATGTTTCAAAAGATGAATAGCAATGCCACTATTTGTAATAAATGAACTTTTCCTTAATTTGTAGGCATAAGAGAGCTGATTATAGGTCATCAGTCTATCAAAGGAAAGTTGGAAATTTGAAGCATACTGTTTTCATCTTCTTTCTAACGTGAAGCAATACAATAGCTTTGTTTTATAAGTATTTTCTTTTGTCAGCTTTTTAATGTTAGACTGAAAGACCTGGATAGAAAACTGACTACACTGAATCATCTGTGGAATGCAAATCCAGTTCATCAACTCTATGCATTTTCTGTGATATTTTCCTGTTCTTCTACTCATTCCCTGAGACCTCTGGTCTGGGACTGTAAAATATTTTCAGCTACTGTTCTGATTTGTGTTTTATAAGATTTTCCTGCTGGCCCTGTATATGTAAATGTCTACTGTGGGGGAGTCATTAAGACCACAGCGCAGATCGAGTACTATACTGCACTAGAGGAGATTGAGCACATTTTTAAGAAAGTGGCTGACCCAATAGCTTTCACTTGTCAGGTAAGTTGACTTCTGCATTTTTAATTAAAAAAAAAAAAAAAAGTATGTAAGTGCCTAAATGAGCTAAGAGATAATACACAATCTTTTGATTGCACAGTAATGCGTAATGGCTCAATAATAGGCTCAGGATTACAGAGGCCTGTCTTTGAGATGTCTAGTTGTAAGCGAGTCAGGCAAGTGAAAACAAATTTTCTCTTTTTTTTGTTTTTGTTTAGAGAGTGATAACAAACATCCTTTCTGCTGTATATGCCCAATGAACAACATCCTGCATTAGAGAGGATGAAAATAATAACAAACAGTAGTGCTGTCCCTCTCTATTTAGAGTGTTCTTTTTAGTATGTTCTAAAACCAATAGAAGCAAGTAATCTTAAATCACATTGTAGTTGGCGGATTATTATTCATTCACCAGCCAATGGGATTTTTCTGGCATAGCTTGTGTGGAAGACAGTAGGTTGCTATTCATATAGAGTCCATTTACAGCTGCTGAATTATCATTCATATGGTTTGCTGGTTGCCATGCAGATTCTTTGCATATATTTAGAAGAATTCAGGTTTTGAGCTGGGTTTCAAATCAGCACAGCAGGCTGCTGTGCTCTGCAGCGTGCCTTTTGCCAATGGCACATACAAAATAATAAGAAAAGAAAACATCTATTAAGAAAGGACAGAATCTCAAGTATCATTTATTGAATGGTGGGTAGCCCAAGCAGACTTGTCATGATGTCTATATTGTAATTGCAAAGCCAGAACAAAAATAATAGTCTGTGTTTCCATTGCAGACAGTCTCATTTTCCTGTGACAAATATACATTATCTACCACCTAAGGCATTATACTTATAACGAAAGGATTAATAAAAAATGATGTATTGCATTATTAGTGTTCTACTAAGGATGGGGGTAGATTCCTTCCAAGTACAAGTCACTTCTGTTCTAAGAAAACAGGCTGTTGTGCAAGAAAAATAGTGCAACTCTAAGTGTAAGTGCGTTCTTAAAATCTTTATAGTATCCATCATTCTTTAGCCTGTATTTTGAAGGACATCGAAGTAAGCTTCTAACAGGTTTCATTTAAAATTTTATGCGCAAGAAGTGTGTCATAATGATTAAAAAAATTATAATTAACATGGTAACCTAGATACCTACAACACGCGTGGTATTTCCACTGGAGAATTATTTGTGTTATTCAGGAGTTTGACCCTTCATTTAACCAGCATGACTAATATTTAGTAAGACACATGCAATTCAAATTATATTCAAATGTAAAAATAATTCTGTGCAGAGCAGTAGTGCACACCAGGAAATACAGCTGTAGTGTTATAACTATCAGGTATGTTTAACAATTTCCTCACCTTTACTCCTCTGGATAATATGCAAGGGTTTAAATGAGGAGACACTGTTTGTCTGCTCTTAATTTTATTGTTTTGGCAACTGAAAAATTAATGCTGAGAATTTTTATAACCAGGTAAGTTTTACAATCCACACAATACCATGGCTGCTCTGTGGGAAAGTATACTAATGGTAATTCTTTTGTAAGTGTACATATGTGTTGGAAGATTTGTCATCATATTTAATGGTGCCTGCTGGGCCATGGAGTGAGGTACACTAACTAGCTAGGTAGCTAAACTATTTCCACAAACTTTTTAAATACTTTAAGCTCTCATGTAAACCTGATTTAATGGCAATAAGATACATCGTAAAGATGCAATTTACAGAACGTGAATTAACTTAATCTTTAAATATATGTTCACACAAGGAAAAACAAAACGGACATGATACTAATTACAATTCCCATCAAGTAGCAGGAGTAGTAGTAACTTTTATTTAACCAGGATAATTAAAACCTTTGAGACTATCGGCTTATTTGCAAAAGTATCCTGGGGCAACAGTGGTTTATCTACACAAAGTAACAATTAAACACAATGGAAAACAAAATTAAAAATAGAATAGAAAAGCTTACAGCAATTATTGATCAAAGCAATATCATTCTGTTGTTCAAAGAAAAGTTCAAGATCTTTACTGATACTGAGAAGTATCTCCTTATTAAAATTCTGTGATGAATGCAAATTGCTACAGTAATGTATACCAAAGACACATTGCTTTGGTAAAATGCTTTCATTGTTTTATATATTGTGTTGCCAGCCCTTCCAGCTGCTTTGAGATGCTATCATAATTGAGATTATTGTCCCCTTCTCCACTTTGTCCCCCAATAAAGCCAAACAGATAAACAAAACCCAATAAATAGGCTTACAGTTATCCATTCCTTTTACTGATGGTCAGGTCAGTTCATATATCTTAGTGGGAGACCAACAAAGTATGGTACCACTGCACTTATGAATTCCTTTTTTTAGAGAGGGATTAAAGATTAATACTAACCATGTTTTAGATTAAACGTATTCTAAGATTTTTAAAAATCATGTTTTTGGATGAAATTCTTTGCCACATCTGATAGATTGTAATTTTCTATGTTCCAAATTTGTCTGAATTGAAAAAGCATATACCAACCTTAGCAAGACATTTTAAACAACCAAATAAATAATTAGAATGTAAGGAAATAAATAGAGTAAAAAATGAAATAAGCTTCTTTGCATAAGTTTCAAAAGAAAAAAAAACTGAAATTTTAAGTAAAGTAGGAAGAGTTGTGGTCATAACAACTGAATCATAATGCTGAATGAACTTGCTATCAGAATATATGAGGGTGGGCATTGGCTAAAGACCATGATTTTTTTTTGTTCTCTCACTTCCATATATACAGACTGATTTTAAAGTTCTTATAATTCATAATTAAAAATATTAATTCATATTTAATTTTTTTACTTTTCATCAACTTATCTTTTCAACATTCTGCTGGATTTACATGCTGTATTGATTTTTCTCTCAGACGTTCTACCAAATGCAACTATTGATTCAATTATTTAGTGTTGGGGTTTCCTGGTACAGATTTCTTAGGTTTTCAAAAGAAATTGAAACTAGGGTCATAGCCTTATTACTGAAGTTGATAGGTTCATATTAATTTGAGTGACTTAAACTACCTAGAGAGATTCAGGAAGTCTTCATGACAAACTTTGGTTGAATAATGCTCCTATGATTCTGAGAGACTTGGTATCTTAAAGGATGTTTTTATCAAACAGGATTGCAGTTACAATGTGTATTGAAAAAGAATGAAAATAAACTGCAGCCATTTCTATGAAAACTTGTAAGAAATAGCTATATGACTTATGTGGTGATACTATGTATGCACCTTTACCTGATCCCCAGAGATACTTTCTTTGAAACCGTTTTCAATAGTTCAATCTTCTAAGCCACATCAGCAGCTGTTATTTTAAAATGTTTCTTTCTTTTCCTCTAAGTATGAAATCTCTCCATATTCTATCACTGGCTAAAATTGTCAGAAATGCCTAAGTGATTTTTAAGCCTAGCCCATTCTCCTTGGCAGAAGTAATCTAGCTATTGAACTGCATATAAAGTAGTGTCTGATACGCAAGAACTACTGAAGAAGTTAATCTTTATGTAAATGTAACCTTGTTAGTACTGCTAAAGCCAGTGAGAAATACATTAAGTTACTGGCTGTGTATGCTGTGTTTCAGTGGCACACTTTTTCAGGGTTTTGTTAGCAGTTATTAAAGAATGCAGATCATCTCATTCACAAAAGTAGCAAAATATGTGCTTGGTCTTCCCCTTTTTCAAGGATGTTTTTTGGAAGCCCAGGTGTGGGCTTCTCTGTTGTTCACAGCTGTGTCCTCTTGCTCTGAAAAGGAGGTGAGGGAATGGAGATAGTGCCTACACCTGGGGAAGTGGTACTGAGCAAGGACAAGCTGCTGGTGCTGAGCTCTGGGACAGGTAGTGGCACTTGCAGAAGGACTGAGATTGAAGGGTAGAGCAGAGCAGCTCGCTGTGCTTCAGAGAGCATGGGAAGAATTGCATACAAATTCACTAGCTTAATTCTGAGCGGCTTCTGGAAAGAAGAACTTGCCTGCAAGGACGCAGGGAGAAAGTAGTGCTTTTACTTCTTTTCTGTCATGTTTTAAATCTTTATTCAGATAAAATGTGGGCTTTCTCAAACTCCTGACTGGCTCAGTGTTCCCTCGCAGGTGTTTAACTTCAAATACAGTTCTACTTCTGTTGGCTTTGGTGAAGCTTCAGCATGAACTTTAAGTGCATAGCGTTGCTGGGATTTCTTGGGAAGATTTTATGGGCCTATAGAGACCTGTGTAGGGTACATCAAAATATGTAAATGCAGCATACTTACGAGTCTGTAAGTGCTCTGGAGCAGGAATGGGCAGTAAAGGAAAAGTCTCTAAACTGAATTCCTTCTTGGAAGGAGGTGACCTTTAGGTTGGTATGGAGCTGGATAGTGCAGAGTGGTCCTATTGCTAGTTCTGTTTCACTGTTACTTCTGCTATTATCTTCACGTAAGTGCTGGAACAGGCCCTCCTGTATGTGAGATAAGACATTAACATAGACTTTTTTTTTTAAATAACTTCACTAGATTTTCCTACTGTGTCTTTGTTGTGGAGTAGCAGAACAAAGCTACTCGTTATGGTTTAGTTAACAAGATAGCTTGTTAAATCATTGCTTGAGCCTTCAGATTTTAGATCCCTGGAGTAAAAGAAAAAATTTGAGGTGGAAAACTTGAAGCAAGTTGCACTGATAACTCTGTATAAGAAGTGTATTGTGCCTGACTTGGAAATCATAGAAATGGATAGGCTGGTCATAGGAAGGCAGGCCCGTTAAAGCATGAGAAATTTAGCTCTAGTTTAACCTGCTCCCTTTGGGAGATCAGACAGTCAAAGTTCTGTCTCAGCAGCTTCTAAAAACTGAGCTAGCCTGATGTGGTTAAGTCATGCAACTGTTTTTGGCCTTGAAAATTTTGCTGCAAGTTCCTGAAATTGTGTGCTCTTCTCATTTCAAGAACTTGCTCTGTCTCAGATTGTGAAACATTGTTTTATCCCGTGTAAATTTGGTTGTCTGAGTGCAAAGTAAGAGCTATACATTCTTAAGGTACTCCTCCCCCGGATTTCTGCCTGAATAAAAGGGAGAAGGAAGGATTCCTGCCTCGGCGCATATTAAAAAGCAGAGGAGCTTTGTAGGCAAGATTACCCTGAGTGCTTGCTGAAAGAGACTGTGGGGTGTTTATTTGGCTTTGATATACAAGACAGTCTGAAATGGATTCTGTCTGAAATTGCTCCTTGGGCCTTTCAGGACAGATGATAAGAGGCAGGTGTTGTTGCAGTGTTTTTTGTTTGGTTGTTCATTTTCTTTTGAACAGAGAGGGCTAGATAGATAGCAAAATGTGTAAGGGGTGTCCCTGCCATTTTAAATGGAAATGTTACTTCAGGATTAGTTTGTCTATAAGCCCACCTATATGTTTATTCTCTGTACAGTGGAATTTCTGCTATACAGTTGCTTCAGTGAATACTGATGGTTTTGAGCCTCTTTCTTCATGACACAATATCTACATATACACTGATCTGAGCTGGCTCCTGTGTTATTACTTATTTTTGTCTTACTCTAGATTGAACTCTATTAAGGTAGTACCAATGACGATACCGTATCTAAGAAGACCTACTTGGAATAAGAGAGAGTAGTATGGTTTCCTAACTGAATTTTAATATTATTCCTCTCAATAATTTTTAAATATTATGATAATATAATTCATGTTAATGGGGGGGTTGATAGATATTTGGGAGATTTTGCATATCCTTTCTCAGTTCACACTGTAAGTCTGGTACTCAGGCTAGATCTTTATTCTAGAACAAGCCTTAAAGTTTTTTTTTTCCTAGGCAGAGTCTTGTTTTTTAAATGCTTGTTGCTTTGGTTATTGAGAAATAAATTATGTATTCATAATTATTGAACAACAAATACAGAGAATGTAATGTGACAGTACAGAAAGGGTGAATTATGGAAAGAAATAGGTCACAAGTTACTAAATATAATGGGGTTTATGTATCATAATCAATATTGGAAGGCCTAGTATTAATTACGGGAAAAATAAACGATCATATTTTATTATCAGTAGCTTCCTACCTGCACAAACTTGTCTTCTAATTCTGGGTAGGACTCAGATGAAAATTACATCCTGCCTGTGTACTCAACATTTTCTGATCACGTCACACTTATTTTCTTACTCACTTTTAACAGCCTCGGGAATTAAACTTCATGTTTCATCGGTAGACCCCTCTGTCCTTTTCTCCTCAGCATGTCAGTCACAGAGTTTCTTTTTAAGTTTATACGCTAAGTGTGTCTGCAGATATTGCCTGTTAGTGATCCCAGAATTGTCTTGGCCAGAAACAGTTCAGCTATGGGAAGGCAAACGCAGGGCTGCTGACATCTGAGCAGAGTAAACCCACTTCTCCTGAGCTCTTCTGTGCTGTGGCTGAGCTCCTTTTGGTGCCCAACGCAGCACAGACGGGACTAGTGCTGTAGTACTCAGTGTAAAATATTCTTACTGTTCAAATCTCTGTAGTCATGCTTCTTTTGTCACACCAAGCAAAGAAACACTTAATTATGTCTACTGTGACAGTCGTTAGGACTAGATCTTGGCCTTCTGTCCAGAAAGAGGCAATCAAAAAAAGATTCCATGGCAGTCAGTGAGGATTTCCCTTGTCTAAAGACTATATATTTAGTAGAAAGTTAATCTAACTGGTTGCTGTCAGTTTCTTAATCTGTCAGCAATATTATGGCTTGGCTGATGGAACTGAAGCTGTTTCTTACCTAGCAAAGTACGCGATCTTAATGTAAAGGTTTGGGTAACAGAGAGCTACTGTAGTCTTTAAACTTATCCTGAATTACTGCTGTAGTAAGACCTTGGGTTTATTGGCACCTTGCATCTGTCAGAACAGTTCCTGATTATTACGCTGCATCGTTGTAGCTAAATCGAGAGTTGATGAACACAAATCTTCCTGTCCTTACCCTTCATCCAGAAGTTTTTAGTCATGGCTGAACTTCATAAGTTATAATACCTGTTTTTCTTCAGTTGGATCGTGTTATCATGGTCCTTCTATATTAGAACAGCTCTTCTGTAGCTTTCAAAAACTACGCTGCTCTTACTAAGACTGAATTTGTAATAATACTGTTTTGAGTAATTTGATTCACCAGCACTCTGAGGGTAAAGTTAAAAATACATATGCAACAAACGCACTAATTTTTTTCTTTTTTTTTTTTTCTTTTAAACAGGCTTTTAAATTTTCTTCTGTAGAGAAGCTGGACAATGTTCTGACTTCGTTACTGAAAAGCAAAATATCTACTTATGTATTCAGCCCATTCCAAAGTGAAGAACAGTACCATCAACAAGCTAGTGAGTCACATCTCGTATGCATTGATTTTTATTACTGATGCTATGGTTATTACTTATAAATGTTAATAAGACAATCTTTAAGAATTTAAAGTCACTAGTGAAATGGAGGAATCCACAATAAAGACAACATAACCAGGAAAAATGGGGAAAAGAATTCTGTACATCATTACTTCGTGACTCAGTACTATGTATTTATACTTGTCTGGATATGTATTTATACTTGTCTGGATATTTGATCAGCTTTGGATTAACTGCAAATTGACAGGTTTACAGCTGAGCGAATTTATACTAAGAAAACGGGCAATAAGAGACACGAGATGCCTGTACATTATATAGTTTTTTTACTAATTGCTCTTCTGCAATACAATTTAAACTTCACTTTCTCAAAATTTGGTGACATAGAGAATTCTTTCTGATTTTCTTTTTAGATGAAGAGAAGGGATGGCTTCTGGACTTAGAACAGCACTAAACATCTCCATTCACTTTAGTACCTATGCACTTAATAGTTTCCATTACTTCTGGCCAAAAGATAATGATATTATTTTTAGTTAAAAAAAAAAAAGCATCCCAGTGAGTTAAAAGAGGATTTGTCTATAAAGTAGACACACTATATGCACAATTCAGTAGTGTATCAACAGAAACTACTGTTCAATACCAAATGGAGGGTCCTGGTTGAATTCATTAACCACTTATTAAGGATTCAGATTGGTTTGCAGTAAACCAAGGGTGTGATTATTTAGCTTGTGTTTTGAAAGCATCATTATGTTATTATTTCAGATGTGTTTTAGACCTCAGCTTTTCTAAGAAACATTTTGGGAAAAACAAAAGCCAAGAAAATGTTTCCTTTCTGAAATACTTAAGAAAGATGTGTTTGAGTTGTTGCCTGACTCCTGTTTTGTGTACCTGGACTATGGTTTTGAGAGAAAAATAAGCTCACTGCAATCAAGTACAACATAACACTTACTTCTCACAACCAAATATAACAAGTTTTGAAGGTAGCTCTACTGTGATCACTGTCATGCTTCCTTTCCTTTTCAGTAAGGTTTCTTTGATGATGGAATTCACCCCTCTGTATTAGATAAACATGATTCCACTTGTATTCTAAAAATGAGCTTAAATGTGAGTCTAGGTTAGTGGAAGCAAACAAGTAGGGTGTTAAGTAAGGCACATGTCCTTGACATTTTCCTGTGCAGGACTGCAGGATGGGGGTGTATAGGACACATTAAAGACTCATTCCCAATGTGAAATGTTAGTTCTGATAAACAAAAGATTTTCTGCTTCTCTAGTAACCAGTTAGATCTGGGCATTTGTTGAATATTGAGAATAATGCTTACCAACCTGTAGTCCCTCCCCAAAAGGCCTGTGCGGTTCAAGAGCAAGTTGACCGCTTGTGAGCTTGAGCCAAGTAGTGACCTTCTTAAAATGAAACGGTTTGATGTATGGCACAACAAGAAAGTACAAAGTTAGATGCCTAGATTCTTCATGAAAGATATGGTTGCAGAGCTGGAAGCACTTAGAATGTGGGAGGCCTGGGCTCTGATCCTCCTTCTGCCTGGAAGGTATGTAAACCCATGTCTTTGACTCCCTGTAAGAGCATCCCAAACAGGCATTAGACATATCACGTCTAATAGAGGACTAGCATCTTCTTGTTCAGCCATTTTTATAGCATTTTATTCCAAGCACCATTTTTTCTTCCAAAGAGAAAATGTCAAAGACTGAAAACTAATTAAATACTTTTGGGAAGGAAATGAAGCTATTGGACAAAAAGCTCTTGAGCACTGAGATGAGTTTTACTTGTATCTCCGAACAGGCAGATTAATCAGCCCTAATTTCCTAATTCCTGTATGTGTTGCTTTTCCCTAGTGGTCAAAATAGGCTAACATGGCAGAAATCCAGTTGTCTGTTTCCAGGGGGAACACAGACACTTTGCATTGAGACATACTTAGTTGAAATAGAGGCATGTCAATAAGTCAGAATACAAATATACTTTTAACTTCTCATTGACTACCTGTATGTGATTCTACAGGATTCCTGCCCACCTCCAAACTTTGCTTCTAAAGGCTCCAAAGCCTATTGAACTCAATAAAGAGAGCCTCTGATTAGACTTGCTATCAATTGCTTAGTTCATAAAGCTTTGAATATGTAATTTTTCTCCAAAAGCTGGAGTGAGTTTTTTGTGCATCTAGCATCTAATGGACTGTACTTAATCTTCTGGCTTTCCAGTCTGGGTGTAACAGCTCTAGCTTAATAATAATACCTCTACCCAAAGGTAGATGCACTCCTTGGAAGCTAGATGCTTCCGAAGCAAAGATGCACTCCTTTCAACCTAAACACTAAAAAAAGTTTAAATCTTTTTAAATCTTATCCTTTGGAGACTGTTTCATAAGTCCAGTCATTGGCATGACTACAGGAGGTCAATCTTGCAGCATGGGGCGTAGATAAAAGAAACCTTTCTCTGTATGGTTTTACCTTGATGCTTTATTTTAACTTTATAGCTAGCATGTCAGGGTACAGCTGATAAATTGCTGTACTTGGGAGTTCTCAGTATGAACTCAGAGTGAACAAATAATGAAGAACTCATGATTAATTTTATTGGATAACTAATGAATTGCATGGTGTGACTTCTCACAAAGTGTACAGCTGTGTGATTAAAAACTTAGGAGTGTAAAACTAAATATAAAATCTAACAGGAAAAATGCACATGATGTAGTCAAAGAAAAGTGCAATGTGATGCTTGCCTATATTAACAATGGTTGAGATCAAGACATCACCAGATAGATGTTTGCTTACGTAATTTTTCAAGAGCTGCTCCCCTCCCCAGAATGGCTGTTTAACAGTTCTTTAGTATGATGAATGCAGTACTTGTGAGAGGTTGGTGTCTAGGCTGGCAAAGTCAAGACAGATGGCAAAGATGCAAAAGGTCAACTCTGATACCATCTTACTTTCAATGCATCTATTACAAATGTCTGAATAATCTTCTCAGCTAGCACTTCTTTCTTTGGTTCATTCTCAATGTATAGTTTCAGATTGCCTAATTTAAGGCAATCTTATAACTGTTTTTATTTTGTACGCAGAATCTCCACCAGAAATGCAATTTCATCATTCTAGGTGATAAGAACAAAAGTATGTACATGATATTACTATAGCTCTCACTGTGTGTTTCCTATCATGTACATACGTGATCATATTTATAGTGTTTTTTTTCTTGCAGACCCTGAGGCTGTTTACTTGTCTTTCAGTTTCCATTTATTCAGATTAAGTTGGAGACTTTGAGCACATGATGACAGGCCTTCTGTGTAGTTCCTTGTTTAATATGATCTTTTCTGAATGACTGGTCTGTTATACCCAGTCTATTATATCAATATAACCAGGTCTCATAAATGTGTGTGATTACCTGTCTCTATACTAACGTATGTATATGCAAGCATGCCTATAAATAAGATGTGCTTAGGGTACAATCATCCATTGTTATTTCCCTGGAGTAGACTCAACTAGAATATTTTCAGTATTCCTATTTCTTTTAAATACTAATTAAAAAAGCAAGATGTCCTGATAAACTTACTATGTTACCATAATATCTAACAGAACAACTTTACCTGCTTAGTATAGGTATATCACTGGATATAATGATTTCTAAGGGAAGTTTTTCAAAAGATGCCATGGATCACAAGTATGTATTCTGGAAATTTGAATCTCTTGCCATCTAAGCAAGGAGAACTGTTTGAGCAGCACATTGGACTTTGTGAAGTTCCTTGCAATATGAAAACCTAGGGCTATAGCCCTGCAAGCGCTTTAACATGTATGTAATATTCTTTCTTTATGGGATCTCACTTGTTGGACTACATGCAGGAAGGAAATTACATCTCTGCCTAAATGGAGGCAATGATGATGCTGTATCTTTACTTGTTGTTTGACCTCCTCTTAAGTTTGTCAGTATTATTCAAAAGAAATTGATTTATAAAAGGCAGCAATTGGAAATGGTAAAAATAGAAAATTATGCTGATTTTTTTACAAACCATGGTTTCCAATGATAGCCATTGGAACGTATTTTGCCATGCATAAGATGAGTTTCAGTTGCTTGCTTTTGATTAAGTATCCTATTGTAATAGTTATTGTAGGAACCAAAAAGTAAATCAGGAGTCTCTACCAGAAAACATTGTTGGAACTGCTGTATATGTAAAAGCTTGTCAGAAATAAAGTGCACACTTCATATCTGAACTGTGCCTTTTTTGTTTTAATTGCTTTTTTTGTTGTTGTATGATATGTTTTACGTAGTTCTAAAGAAGATAAAAGTATCTGAATGTTGTCAAAATATATTTAGGATTATGCATGGATATTACCTACTAGCAGTATAGAAGAATTAAGATAAAGACTTTTATTCAGCTTATCAAGGGGAAGAATGTTTTAGTAATGAGTGATATTTAAAGAGATTATTCTGCAGTCTCTAAAGGGGAGTACTGGAAGCCCAATGAGATGAGAAAGCTAAACGCAGACTGAATAGAAGCCACTGGAAAAACATTTTGTTTAACAGCAGCATTAACTGAAAGAAAGAGCCAAGGCACGTCTGGGATTTTTAGTGGTGGTGTCCTCCATCCCTTGTGGAAGCATGTAACTAAAGCTGGAGGTACCATCCTGAATATTGTCCATGCTGTACGAAACTGATTTCAGGGTACCTTCTATGTACATTATTCCTTTATATTCTGTTAACACAATCCAGTCAAAACATACTAACAAATCCAAACTCGTATTTCAAAACTTTTTGTGAGCTTGGGGAGCTCTGATTCTGCTCTTGAATCCTCAGGTTTGGGAATTCTTGGTGCATTGATTCCTGTCCAAGGGATGGCAATTTACTTGAGGAAAACCTGTTTCTTTTTCCACTGTTAGTGAATTTTCCTTTTTTTACAAGTTATCTGTAACTATTTCTCTTATTAAACTCAAACATCGAGGCTTATGAAAAGTCCTGAATTTACTCTTTTGGTAGAAAATACTGCTTTTTGTCACCTAACACTACTAGCAACATAACGAGTCCTATTCTGATTTCTGTAATTCTTTCTTTCAAGCTGAAACATCTATCCCAAAAGAAGAAATAGAGTCTGGGTTTTCAGCTGCTAGCGAAACAATGGGAGAAAAGATAGACGGGGGGAGAAGAAACGGATAGGGCTTTAAGTATTTCTTTGGTTTAATTGATATTGACACTGTAGACGTCATTTTAAGTGTCTATTTAAATTGCTAAAAAAAAAGTAATGTCCTGTATCAATAATTTGGGAAATAAAAGAAGGTTGTCTTACAAGATCTGCAGAAATATCACTGTAGGCTGTTCTGTTTGCTTACTGCGATTTTATGAAAATTCCCGCAGGCTAAGACAGTGCTACAATACAGTAATATTAGATTTTATGCTCTGTTTTATAGCTGAGGTGTTCCAGAATGCTCTGCAGAGAAGAGTAGAGAAGGGATTATGACAGGACAAAACATACAAAACAGCAATTCCCTCTTAACCTTGTGTATGTCAACTAAAACTTTAATTACAAGCAAGCACTGGCCTCAAAGTTAGTTGAAAGTTGAAGAAGCCAACTTTAGGCACTTAAAAATATGCCACTTGGGCACTTTCTCTTTAACCTTTCCTTTCTGCTTATGATCACCAGCTAACTACTTCTCAGTGTAGGTGCCAAACAGCGGCAGCTTTTCTCTGTTAATGTTCTTCATTAAAGGACTGCTACTGAGTAAAAGCTGTTCGCTTCTAGTTACCCTAATAACTACTACTTTTGTTCAGTTCTATATATTTAGCTGAAATGTATCAGTTGTTCCAGTTTCACAGCTGATAAAAGTTCCAGCAATTTTTCCCAATTCAGTGTGACCAACTTGCAAGTTCAAGAATGGTATTTTCTGCCTGAAGCATGTATGCTTTCAAATAATTACAGCCTCTTCCTACTGTATGTAATACATAACTTCAGTTAAAGCAGTTAAACACAGTATGGTGGAAATTTCTTTACAGTAGAACATCTAATTTGTCTTCAGAGTTCACTGAATTTTGTGAATTGGCAATTAAGTGAACAATTATAATTTTAAAAAAAACCAAACACATAGATCTTGCAGTGCATTATTCTTACTTGGTTATTTTGACAGTGGTACCCTTGGTTGTCATTGACTTTTGCTGTAGAACCTCGAGGAAAGAGAGAACTTCTCACCTTTGTCAGGTGACTTAGGAGGGATTTAAGCAGTTAGTGGTGCCTCTTTTCAGAATGAGGGCAAAAAGAAAGACCAGTAGGCTTCAATCATCTCTTTTGAGCTCATTAACCTTATTTTTTAATTAATTAAATATGTATTTAGGTATTTAGGGGAAGAATTTCTGAGAGGTCAAATCCAACAACATCTTTTTCCCCTCACTGCATGGGTGGCAAAGCCGTTAGCTTATACAGGGCAGAGAATGACTACTGGTACCACAGCTGCATATGGAAATGGGCATTGAAGTGTTACTGAGGTTGCTGAAGGAACAGCAGCCATCTCAACTGTTGGTATAGCATTTACCAAGAAAGCGATCATACCAGCGTGGCCTCAAGTAGTTCAATAGTTCAGAGTTTTCTATCATGAAGACTTGGCAAGTTTGGCCCTTGAAGATTGCATCCTACTTTGTGTAAGTGCAGGGGGCTGCCAGTTGTGTTGCCTGAAAAAGCTTTGCAAATCAGAGTGTTAAAAGCTGTCTTAAAATGGTGGAGCTTAGTGTGGTCATCTGATGGTCCTCACAATAACTTTTTGCCTTGTGTCACAACTTGATGGCACCAGGCTTCTGTTTCATGGGCAGAAGAAATTAAAGAGAGCTCTTGAATGAAATTAGGAGATAGGTTACAATCATTTTGTAATCCTGATGCAACTTCTGTTATTTGTCTTCTCTGGACTTGGGGTCTTTTGATGGCACGCTTGTCTGTTGTACCTGTTTTAAGCATGGGGTGGGAATTCATACTGTGGAAGTCATTTGAATTACTCTGTGAACAGAACTTTTCCTTTTATACTTTTGAAGTGGATGCCGTGAAAAGATAGAAAAGATGACATTATTTATAATGACTGTCAGTAGATTTATGTCTCGAGCAAGATTTGTATCCTGGAATTAACACTTCAATAATTAAGTTCAGTCTTTAGATTTAACACACTCCCAAGAAAATAATATAATCCTTGTAGCTTCTTTGTTCAGAGATGTAATAGTGATGCTAGCCTTGATGCTTGTTTAAAACTAACCTTTTTGGAAATTGCCTGTCAATCTAAGATCTCATTGGATCTTGTACAAAAAGAAAATCCCTCTGCTATTGAATAAAAACAGTCCTGCTTGTATCTGCCTGCATGTATGGAATTTTGTTGCATTGTTGCACAAAGTTGCTGACTGATAGGTTGGTATGTAGCAATAGCACTATCCTCAATGGCTCCTTCAGCTATAGTTCTAACTGGAACCAACGTTTTGAGGCTGTATGATTTTATAACAAAGCTCATGTAGCCCAAATAGTTGTAAAGGTGTACAGGTCAGACTTATCTGAATACTCATTCTCAAAATAAGAAACATAAAAGTATTTCTATCTCCTGTTCTTGGTGAAAGTGCTTTAATATTGTTTATGTGGTGTTAAAAACATTTGTTTTGCTTATGTCTTTTTTGAGTATTATGTCAAAGATCTCAGTACCAGTGCTGCTGTTAAAGTTTTCATACCTGAAGACACCCTTTTTTTCTGCTTACTGTGAGAGGTAATACAAAAAAAAGTTTTAGGAAATTGATTTATTGATTTTTACCATCCTCCATGGCTGGCTGAGGTATTTCATTTGTTAATGATGTAGTCTCCTGTAATGTTCAAAGTATGGAAGTGTAGCAGTCCTGCTTGAATATCAAACCTAGCTAGGGAGGAGTTGAGTGGTGACCAGAAAAACCACCTCAACTGTGAAGGAGCTGAAGGGATTTTGGGGTTGGTTCCGGGATACTCTGTTTTCTCTGTTTACTTTGAAAACTCAGATAGAAGCCTAGAACAGGCTTATGAATACCACTGACTCTTTTTCTCTTTATATTGATGAAGAAATCATAGCATCCAGTCCATTGATAATACAGACTTGATTCCCCTTTCGGATTTGTAACCAATTGTTTCAGGTTTCATTAGCATGAGTGGAAATTCTTTTAGAGCATGTTATTAATACTTTGTTAAGGCTCTTTTTACTGACTATGTTTGACCTTCTAGAGTCTGCTAGCAGGATGCAGACTATTGATTAGAGTTCATGTAATTTGCTCTTCTTTAAAATTACTGCTCAACACCTATTTCACTGTTGGACATCTCAAAAAAAAAAAGCAAAAGACAGAAGCATTAAGAAAAGCAATTTGACAACGATTTGTGGATGTATTTTGGAATATTAGGTTGGGCTTGGACATTTGTTTTTGTTTAAGAGAATCCTGTGTAATGAAGTACACTTAGCTTTGATGCTGTCATCCCGGCCTTAAAACTACTTGCATACGTTTTTACTGCTCGTGTGACAGCTCCTTAAGTTGGTATATATTTGCCTCGGTCTCTGCGTGGGATTAGTTTTTCCCTGCAGTTAGCAAAGTATAGACAAAAATAAGAAGCCAAATGGCTATACTCTGGGGTAACATTTACAGTTCTTCTAATTACAGAATTAAGTCCAGTTTGTGGAACTTCAGTTAAGATGTTGAGCAATATGAAGTAAAGAAGTTGTGTGGCACCTACTTTCAAAAACCTTAGCTGGTACGATGTTTTAAGGTTGCCTATTGTAACTCAAAGGATTTTAAAGCACACTGCAAATACAAAGGAATATAAGCTAAAACGCATACCCTTGTCGATATAAGCTTAGCCTACAAAGGCTTCTAAAATAAGTGACTTGATTTACACAGGTGCTGTGTCTTTATGGTTTCTTGGTTGGATTTTTGGTTGCCTGGTGGAAATAAGTCAGGCAATACTCAATTTGTTTAAAAATCAAATTAGGGTTGTTAATGTGACTTCCTACTAAAATGTAGCCCACTCAAGTATCTTGTGTCAAAACAATATTGGAGTGGGACAATGGTGGAATAGTCTTTGTCCAAAATGCGGTCAAGAATTGTCCTAACAATTTTTCTGGTCAATCAGTACTTAGCTATGCCTATTCCAAGAACTGTTCTTGTTCCTTGAATCCTTATATCTAATGGTGGGGTGAGGTTTTACTCTCTCCCATATTAACATTCTGCAGGAGCAAAAGGGGGGGGGGGAAGGTACACAAATTCACCACTGCTGAGCCAAATTTTAATATGTAGAAGAATGTAAAAATGAGAAAGTTTGTTAAAGACTGGCAGCTAAGACAATTCCGAAAGAAGTCATAACTACTACTGAGTCCTTTTGCCAGCACACGAAGGGCTGAAAATGTGCTGGCTAGCTTGTAGGACAACTGATGACTGGGATATAAAAGAGAACTCAAGAAAGCTAGAAGAAACTGTGTAGATTCCCACGCTGTAGTCCTGGTTGGGAGACACGTGGAAAGAGACTGTCTGGAGTTGAAGGAATCATGAAGTTATAGCAAAAATGGGCAGGTTGAGCACGAAGAAATTACCCGGAGTAACTGGTATTCATTAAGAGCTCTGAGGAAATTTAAATGTAAAATAGCTGGATTTCTAACAGCAGTGTGCAATTTTTCAGTTCTGTAGTACTAGAACGTGTAACTGTGATGCCAAAACCCTGTTTCTCTGGGGACCTTGAGAACTAGAAGCAGGTTAATGTGTTGTCTCTACCAGACAGATTAACAGAAATTGTAATAAAATAATGTTTCTGTAATGTGAAGTCTTGCTTTATAGATTTCTCATAGTTTTTTGTAAGTCAGCAAACCTGATCAAGTCAGTAATTGATTGGGTATGGATGAATTACTGGCCAAAACCAGGAGGCAGACAGTTGGAAAAAACTTATGCTAGTGATACAAAGTAATCAGCATAGTAAGGAGAAGGGCTAATTGGGAAGAAAAATGGAGGAAAGGCCTTATGAGATTTAGTAATTATGCGGTAAAATGTCAGATGATATTCATTGTAGGTGAAAACAAAATGATGCAAGTGGAAAAAGCAGTCCTATGTTGTCATACAAAATGAGAGGCTTTGAGCAGGCTATTAGCAGTGAGGAATAAGACCACGCAGTTCATGGTAACATCAACTTGTTGCTAGGCAGCAGATCAAAAAGCAAATTAAATACTAGGAATTATTAGAAAAGGAATAGAGAACAAAACAGGACGTAATTATGACAATGCATAAATTACATGGTTCACCCACAAGTTGAGTATCATGTGCTGCTCTTCTATCATCTCAAAATAGTTACGTTAAAGCTGGAAAAGTTTCAGAAAAGAGCAGAGGGGGTGATGGAGTTGATTCTCTATAAGGCACAATTAAGTAGACTCTAGCTCTTCAAGAAAGAAATTCTGGGAATGAGTAAATCTCTAGAAGTGCAGAGAGGGCAGACAGGGACAGAGAATAAGATGAATTAGGGACTATCAATTGAACCTAGCAGGAGCCAGGTTCAAAACAAACTAGAGGAAGCACTTCTTCACGCAGTGGGTAAGACACTGCCAAAAGACCCTGAGGGTGCAAGAAGTTGATGGTGCCTGGGGCAGGCTGGATGCATACTTGGAAGAGAGAGATGCTGCATGCTGATGTACAGACAAATCACTACACAACAAACCACAAGTGATTAGAAAGTGGAGTGTGAAGGCAGAGGGAAGTATTGTTTATGCTTGATCTTTTTTTTGTTGTTGTTGTGGTATGTAACTTGTGGCCACTCTTAGTTAGAATACAGGACTATGCTGAAATGATAAACTGACTTTAGTTTAGCTTTGTCCCAGTTCTCCAAAGTGAAAAATAAAGTCTGCTATAGAAATGAATATCATGCTTTTTCAGATAAATCCTAAAAACTGTTATCCGATACATTTATCTTTAATTCTCTGGTTTTTCATTGCAGGGATAATCAAATTTTTGCAAGTCTCTGGTAGTCACGTGAATTTTCAGAAATGTCTTTTAATATGAAAACATAGCACCATAAACCTACAAAAATGTCCCATTCAAATGTCTCAAATTAAAAATATTCCTAAAGCATTAAATAATATACACCTAAGCAAAAGCATGTCTTAGCTGTAGAATTTTCTTCCCCTTGCAAGAAAACTCATTTCTCAATAGAACTAAAGTGTTTTAAAATCCCTCTGCCAGAAAAAAAAAGAGATTTCTCAGTTATGCTAAAGGCTCCTTTATTAAAATATGTATGTCAATTGTAAAACTGTTAGTTGGAGGAATTGTTCTTTGGATGCCAGTTCTGTATTGGCAGTTTGATAACTGTGATTCCGTAGCACTAATATTCAAAGGCCTTTTGTAAAAGGTGGTAGAAGGTGTTCTATAAAAGCAAAACTGTTCTTTATGATAATTTTGTTTCCATATACAGGTAGCCATTTGGAAGAATTTCCTACTCTCCTTCACTGTGCAGCCAGATTTGGATTAAAGAACCTTGCAGCATTTCTACTCAATTATCCTGAGGCCACATGGGCTTGCAAAATAACCAACAAATATGGAGATGATCCAGCAAGCATTGCTGAGAAGCACGGGCACAGGGAACTAAGAAAATTAATCAAAGAATTGTCAGTAAGTCCATATGCTTTTTCATATGTCATCTATAACCAGGGGAGTACGATGTTCTACTATGTAGAACATACTATGTACATACTATGTACATCTACTATGTAACATGTATGATGTTCTGTATCAGAAATAGTGTGGCCAGGAAGAGTAGGGAAGTGATCGTGCCCCTGTACTCGGCCCTGGTGAGGCCGCACCTCGAATACTGTGTTCAGTTTTGGGCCCCTCACTACAAGAAGGACGTTGAGGTGCTGGAGCGTGTCCAGAGAAGGGCAACAAGGCTGGTGAGGGGTCTGGAGAGCAAGTCT